>NC_000081.6:37044778-37264778 GCF_000001635.26 Mus musculus
TCCTAACAGCACAGGATGTATAAGTCTTGCTTGTCATTACACTTTCTGGCTATCTCCAAGTGATTGTTATATGATTATCACTCACCAGTTATCACCTTTCCTATTTTGTACAAAACAGAGTAATTCCAAAATGTTTGTTTTCAATATCTCTTCCAAGTGTTAGACACCTACAGGCCCCTCCAGCTCCATGTTCTGTAAGTGTCCCTGCATCCAAATCTAAACAACTGTAAGCCTTGTTCACCCTTTTCTAGATTGTTCTTACCTCTCTACTGAACCCTGAGTGTTCAGGAAGGAGGCCTCCTTCTTTGTAAATCTTCCTCCCAAATATTCCTCGTCCCTCTATTCTATCTGGCCATGTTCCCATGAGAATATAGGCTCCGTGCAGGCAGGGATGTTTACCTGTTTGTTCTCCGCAGAAGCCTGAGTTCCTAGATTAGACGCCACATAATGACTTCCAAAGCATCCTGCTAACATGCCCAGTCTTGGCAAATACTGTCTACATCAATTATCTCTGCACACCGTAACCCTCAAAAACTTGGAGACTTAAAACAACAGGCTGGCCTCATAAGGATCCTTCTGCTTCTGCTTCCCAGCTTGAGATGAAAGGTGTGTGCACCCAACTTCCTCCTGTTGCATTTAACTGAACATATAGATTGTACGTGTCTGAGAAACAGGACAAGAATCACAGGGGCTTCAGCTCCATTAGAGCTAAGCTGCCGTCACGGCCATCTCAGGGAACTGCTTCCTCTGCGCCTGTCTTACAGCCATGTGGGTTTCTTTGTCTGGCTTTGTTTCCGCTCAGGCTGTGAAGCATCATCCTGTAGGAGGAGCCAGAGAGAACCCCAAGTTGATAGGGAGCAGGTGATGGCGAATATACACACGATGCATAAGATACATGCGACGTATCTCTACTCACTCCGTTACACTCTGCTCAGTCTGCTGCAGGATGGCAGGCTACGGGATGGAGGCGGAATGACAGATGGAGCTTGCTGGAGGACAGCATTCTGGGAAGAAGTGGGTAGAGGAGGAGTTTCTTCTCTTCCTTCGTTCATGGGCCTTGCTCTGGTGGGCAGTTGGCAACTACAATTCTGAAATGGAAGCGCTCCGAGGATGGCAGGCAGAGGGTCATTAGCAGCTTAAGAACTGGATATTTGTCCACAACAATGAGGAAACCAGAAAAGAAGATATACAGTGACAGGAAAGGGATGCGGGGAGGCAGGTGTCACATGGTTGAGGAGTGGTGCTTTCTTGCCTTTCCTGATTAAGAAGGGACAGCTAGAATGCTCATATCAGGGCAGAGTTTCAGGAGACTGGGACTTAGTAACGCGAAGACCAAGGAAAACAACATGTACCCTGGTAGATGCAATGGGCTTGGAGACTGCAGCGGAACTTGAGAGATTGGGAGTCCAGCGTCTGCTCACAGAACAATTGTTTTTTACTGTAACACTCCACTGAGTCGGTCACAGTGACATCCCCTGGAGGGTGGTGACTCCTGAGATCATTTGGCTTCCTCAGCAGGAAGTCCATTCTTTGTCTTGCCAGGTCATCCTCTGAGACATCCACAGCCTAAGAGCACTGCCCCAGAGCAAGGGTCAGTACTCAGTGAAGAGAAAGAACAAGGCTTGTAGCCGGGCGTGGTGGCACACGCCTTTAATCCCAGCACTCAGGAGGCAGATGCAGGCGGATTTCTGAGTTCAAGGCCAGCCTGGTTTACAAAGTGAGTTCCAGGACAGCCAGGGCTATACAGAGAAACCCTGTCTCGAAAAACAAACAAACAAAACAAGGCTTGTCTTTCCACGAACCTGACCAGCTCTTTGCCGAGGCTGCTATGTTTAAACGGATGCCCAGCATCCCGGTACACTCCCGATCTACTTAAGGAAGACTGCCACCTCCAGTCAGCCTTCAGTGGGTATTAGGCAGGACTGACTCTCCTCCACTGCCCTGGACTCTGTCCTCTGTGTTTCTATCGGCATGTCTTAGACCTCTGAGAACACCTTCCTGTGGCTATCCCTGTCTCGGACTTTGTGATTTCCCTGCCCGAGACATGCGGTAAATGTTAGCTGGATGGAAGATTGAGAGAATCCTGCTTTGGGCGGGGTTTAAGTTATGTGCTAATGCTCACATAGACTGGGAAATGGATTACAAAAGACAAGGGCTACGTGTAAGCTAAAAGCTTCAAGTCACACAGGGTTGTCAAAAAATGCCATTTGAATGCTCTAGACATGAATAATTAGAATGCCAAACATTCACGTGTTTTTTGTTTGTTTGTTTCGAGACAGGGCTTCTCAGTGTAGCCTTGGCTGTCCTGGAACTCACTTTGTAGACCAGGCTGGCCTTAAACTCAGAAATCCGCCTGCCTCTGCCTCCCCGAGTGCTGGGATTAAAGGTATGGGCCACTATGCCCGGCTTCACGTGTGTTTATAAGTTAGAATTAAATGTCTTTGACACCTTTCTGCAGTTATGGTGACAAGCAGCTTCTCCATCACTGCTTGCACTGGTTGAGTGACCTAGCTAAGCAGGCTGGATTAGTCCAGTGCCCAGGACTCTGCCTCAGCTCTCTCTCCACCCAACACAGAGCTTCCTCTTGGCCTTCACACGAATACCATTGACGGGCCCTGAGATGGTCGATCTGTTCATTGGAGTTGATGGGGACTGACTTGGGCATTGTCTAAGTGTTGGAGAGACATGGCTACACAGAGGCCATTCTCTGACTGTGGCATAATGAGCCCCACTTGAAGAGTCAGAGGACTTTCCTAAGTGTGGTGTGAGGCCTGCCCTGCCCTTCCTTGCTCAAGCCAATCCATTTCTTTCAGTTGGGCTCTGTGAGCTTTGATAGTGTAACTCGCACTAGGCGAGTCTTCTTACACAGGAGATAAACACATGTATTATGTGTTAACTATGTATTAACTAGGGCTGACGGCTCAGTATCAGAGTGCCTACCTAGCAGGCATAAGGCCCAGGTTTCCATGCCCAGCACAGGGGAAAATAAAACAAGAATATGTCAACCAGTCATTAATGTTAAACATAGAGGTATCTGCAACTTCAATATGTTAAGAATTTCTTGGGGCTGGCGAGATGGCTCAGTGGTTAAGAGCGGTGACTGCTCTTCTGAAGGTCCCGAGTTCAAATCCCAGCAACCACATGGTGACTCACAACCATCTGTAACGAAATCTGATGCCCTCTTCTGGAGTATCTGAGGACAGCTACAGTGTACTTACATATAATAAATAAATAAATCTAAAAAAAAAAAAAAAAGAATTTCTTGTACCTAAATCTGTGTCTATGTCCTGCAGGGTCAAAGGTTATGCCCTTAGCCTCCATTACCATATTCCCATCCAGAAAGGTTTCTCAAATGTTCTCTTTGTGTGCACATATGCATGTATGTGTGTACACGGGAGTGTGGCTGCGCATGCAGCTGTGTGTGTTGTGGGTGGAGGCCAGAGTCTAACATCAATGTCCGGCCAAGCCGCTCTCCACTTTACTCTCTGAGGTGTTATTTCACACTGACAATCACCGATTCAGCTGTACTGACTGGCCAGGGGACACTCTCGTCTCTGTCTCTCCAATCAAGGATTCCAGGCTTTTCCCATGGCTGCTGGAGATCTGACTCAGGTCCTCACATGTTCATGGCAGGCACTCTAGTAACTCCAGCACTCTTCCAACATTATTCATTGTAAAAGGATGACAGCGTCTCCTGAGCAACCTGCCTGCTAATTGCTGGTTTGGTGTTTGGATTAAGATACTATGCACCAAATGGCTTGACAATAATTATGAGCTTTTTTTTTTTTTTTCTCCATCAGAAAGCAATTTTTTTCTCTCTTTGGAGGGAAGCAATTGTTTGAGTTCTTGGGCATTTTGCTTCAGCTTTGTATGCACTGTGTGGAGTTTACAGTAACCCAAGGTCTAGGCTGGAATATACCCATTTTGTGGATGGGAAAGCTGAGGCTCATGTGACTTAACTGATCTAGGTCAAAGTCAGCATCTGAACCCAGGCCAGTCTGATTTCAGACTCTCACTTTAGCCCTAGTAGATTACGTTGCACATGGCAGTGTGCAACGGTGTCACACATGTAGTGAGAAAATTAACAGTTCAGTAGCTGGGTCTGTACATTACATAAACATGAGCTCTTTCCAGGATGACTGAAGTTCCAGCTTCAGGACAGCAGTTGAAAAGAAATAAGTACAGCCAAGGGGTGGTGGCACATGCTTGTAATATCGGCAGAGGCAGGTGGATCTCTGGATGAAAGGCCAGCCTGGTCTACAGAGTGAGTTACTTATTTTGTTTTTTCTTTTTTTCCCCTACAGGCCTAGAATCAAATTACATTGAGAGCTATAATAATAATTGCTGTTCTACAACAATATGAACTAACCAGTACCCCCAGAGCTCGTGTCTCTAGCTGCATATGTAGCAGGAGATGGCCTAGTCGGTCATCATTGCAAAGAGAGGCCCATTGGTAGTGCAAACTTTATATGCCTCAGTACAGGGGAACGCCAGGGCCAAGAAGTGGGAGTGGGTGGGTAGGGGAGTGGGTGGGGGGAGGGTATGGGGGACTTTTGGGATAGCACTGGAAATGTAAATGAAGAAAATATCTAATAAAAGTTTTAATAAAATAATAATTGCTGTTCTGTTCATTGTTAATAATTGATATCATCATCAGTGTGTGTGCATGATGTCATGTCTGTGTGAAAACATCCATGTCACAGGACAGCCAGGGCTACGCAGAGAAACCCTGTCTTCAAAAAACAAAACAAAGAAAACAGAAAAGGAAGAAATCCATAATCTGCAAGCTGCCACGGTACCGTCCTCTCGGCATTTCCACGGTACCGTCCTCTCGGCATTTCCCGCTGTAGATGTACCCAAGTCTATAGGGATGCCTCCTCCACTCTCTGCAAGGCCGGCATGAGGCCAGGGGTCTTCTCCCCCGTCCCAAGCCCTGAAATCTCCACCCTGGTCTACTGGTACTAATGATTTCACAGCTGCTTGCCCATCAACCTAGGTCCTCCTTTCCTCTTGCATTTTTTTTTGTCCAAACATAAAACATAACGCAGTTACAGACGTGATGTTTCTTTATGTTAATAAAAACTCAGCCCATTGGCTGACAGCTCATTCCGTACAAGGCAAGCATCCAACCTCCAGGTCCCACCACTGACAGATCTAACCGGCTCCTGAGCTGCCCTCTGACCCCCACATGCCCACTGTGACATGGATGTTTTCACACAGACATGACATCATGCACACACACTGATGATGATGATGATACCGATTATTAACAATTAATTGAATAGCAATTATTATCATAGCTCTCAATGTAATTTGATTCTAGGCCTCTGAGGGGAAAAAGAAAAAAACAAAATAAGTAAGGCTGGGTGTGGTGGCGCACGCCTTTAATCCCAGCACTTGGGAGGCAGAGGCAGGCAGATTTCTGAGTTTGAGGCCAGCCTGATCTACAGAGTGAGTTTCAGGACAGCCAGGACTACACAGAGAAACCCTGTCTAGAAACCCTCCCCCAACCCAAAAAAAAGTAAAAACTCAAAATTTGAGCTCAGCCCATCAGGGTAACTACTGTTCAATCTTTACAGCACCCACTGGGATATTAGGTAATGTGAAAACAGCTCACAGTGACAGCTTGTTCCCAGTGTCCTCCCAGGAACCCAGGAACGAGCTGTGGCCACTACTTAACAAAGCTTAACTTCTCAGGCTGTGTGCCCAGTGCCCCAGCACACCTGCCATACTCCCAGGGCCTCTGTCTGAGGCACAGTGGAGTTAGATGGCAAGATGCCACCAAGATGATGATGTGAGACCTTGTAACTTTCTGGTGACAGAGTGTGGGAACTCAAGCATCTTGCTAGACTTGTAGCCTTAGTGTAGCTTTGGGTCCTTTGACTGGAAATGGTGACTTAGATGTTGTCTTCCTTAGAGTCTTACTGCTGTGAACAGACACCATGACCAAGGCAACTCTCATAAGGACAACATTTAACTGGAGCTGGCTTACAGGATCAGAGATTCAGTCCATTATTATCAAGGTGGGAGCATGGCAGCATCCAAGCAGACATGATGCAGAGAAGCTGAGAGTCCCACCTCTTGTTCCAAAGGCAGCTAGGAGAAAACTGTCTTCCAGGCAGCTAGGATGAGGATCTTAAAGCCCACACACACAGTGACACACTTCCTCCAACAAGGCCACACCTCCAAAAAGTACCACTACCTGGGCTAAGCATATACAAACCATCACAGATTTGAAATATGGAAGTTGGTCACTAAGTATTGGATCATAGGGACTCTGACTTAATCCACAGATACATTCATAATCTGATGACATCATTGCAGGTGATGGAGACTAAGAGGTAGGCCCTGGAAATCTACTCCTGTCTGTAAATGCTTTATCCTTCTCTCTGCTTCTTGCTGTCATGAAGTGAGCAGTCTCCTGTTGCCGTGATGGTTTTCCTGGCCTTAGGCCAAAGCAATCTTGGACAAAATCTTTCATAGCATGAACCTGAATAAACTGTTTCTTCTTTAAGTTCTTGATTTTAGGTATTTTGTCACAGTGACCAACACAATGAGCTATTCTAGTAGTAAACTCTTAGTCTATGCTACACACAGATAGTGTTCAAAGCACACTAGTCAAAAAACAGGGGTTAGAGAGATGGCTCAGTGGTTAAGGGAACTAGCTGTTCTTCCAGAGGACCTGGGTTCAATTCCTGGCACCCACATGGCAGCTCTCAACTCTCTGTAACTCCAGTGCCAGGGGATCTGATTCCCTCATACAGACATACATGCAGACAAAACACCAATCACATAAAATAAGAATAAATAAATCATTTTAACAAGAAAGAGAACCAAGTCTGCTATGAGATATGTCATGCATCCTCTCTGTGCTGTCTCACATCCTCCCTGTCTTGCATCCTCTCTGTCATGTCTTGCATCCTCTGTTTTACACTGCATCCACTTGGCTCTTCTTTTCTGGCTCTTCTGCCTTCTGGGGAGAGAGTACAGCACCTGTGGTGGTTTGAATATGCTTGACCCATGGGAAGTGGCACTATTAGGAGATGTGGCTTGTTGGAATAGGTGTGGCCTTTTTGGAGGAAGTATGTCACTGCATAGGCCTCGGCTTTGAGGTCTCTTAGTGCTCAAGCTCCACCCAGCGAGAGTCCTCCTAGCTGCCTTCGGATCAAGATGTTCTCCTCTCCTTCCAGCACTGTGTCTGCCTGGACACTGCCATGTTTCCTGCCATGATGATAATGGACTGAACCTCTGAACCTGTAAGCCAGCTCTGATTAAATGTTGTCCTTTGTAAGAGTTGTCTTGGTCATGGTGTCTGTTCACAGCAATGCAACCCTAGCTAAGACTGCAGCCCTGTAGGACTCCCCAGAGTCTGTGGGGCTCCCACCACTGCCCCATTGCAGGTCTGCTCTTGCTTTTATCATCTGTATTTCCTGAGAGGGGCCATGGGCATTCCTCAGTCTTCACTTCACTTCACCACCTGCCAAGGCAGAGAGCTGCTGGTTTTAAGAAAAGATGAAAATGTTGGGTTCACACTGAGTTGCCATGAGAAACATCTGCTTTCATCAAAGTAGAAGGTAAGAGAACATTCTTAATCTGTTTCAAATTATTCAGTTATGAAAGTGGAGTCAATTGAAGGTTTGCTAACTGGCCAATCAGAGATCACAGTTTTGAGCAAACCTCCCCCAGTGCATACTCCACGGGATCGCTCTCCTGAGAATGTTAGTAGGAGTGAACACCATGTTGGACATAATCCTTTGTTAATGGAGTGTAGGGCAAGGAGGGTTACACACAGTTTCTATCGCTGGGCCTATCAGAGCCTGCAAACCTGTGTTGCAGACCTCTCAGGGCATGGGATAATTTCTAAGTTGATGTTCAAGCTCCCAGATTCATATCCTTCTAAACACTCTCTGAAAAACAGATAGAAATCCCAGGGAGGTGAAACTACACTTCCTAATTATTCTAGAAAGACAATTGTGGAAGTAATTCTCTGGAAAATGCCAGAGAATTCCCTCATTCTGTGGTCATATGTGAGGATTTTAAGAGGCAGAGGACTGCAGGCTTTGGAGAAAAAGTGGCATTTATTCAGTGTTCTCTGGCCTGACCACCTGTCATAGGTGTACATAACATGTGTCCTAAAGAGAGCAGGTCATGGCCTGGCATGCTAGCAGTATTGTTATCCAGTTTTCGCTCCCGAGCAGCTATGTCCCCAATCCCACCCTCGTTACCTCCCTAGCACCCCTTCCTGTACCTCCTTCTGCCCAGCAGCAGCACAGAGTGCCTGGCCTGCCTTACACAATGTGTTCACTTAGTGGCCCACCCGTTGTTAGTGACATAAGAGTGTGGCATTGTCCTATAGCCTGCTCCATCACAGCCTTGGATGGGTGGGCATCCCAAGACTTCCCTTTCCCTCCTCCCGACTTCCTCCTGCAGACCCTGCAGAGCCTGTGGGCAGGTCTGCTGGGCTCCCCACACCCACTTCTGTCCTGTTGCCTTAGCAACGAGACTGAGAAAGTTGGGTTTCCTGGTATCCAAGGTTACAGCATTCAGCCAGCTGCTACATGCTACCAATACATATGGATCCAGTTGGTGAATCGGAGGTTTTAATTGTATACAGGCGGCATGCCTGATCTGGGTCCACACATGAGACTTTTATTAGTAACCAGAGCCCAGAGTGTAAAAAAGAGCATTGGGTTTCCTTTTCCATGTTTTGTGGTCCTCCTGGAATCAATGGGAACAGCTCCCCTCCCTCCCCAGGATCAGGGAAATAGGCTGTGAATGCAGGGGAGAGAGTGGTAGAGATGGGGGAACAGATGTGTGGGTTTGTCTACTTAGATGGATTTGCACAGTAAGAGGAGGCTTCTCTATATCTTAGAGTTACAAACCTGGGTGGCCCTTTCTGGGTCGGCTCTCAGCACGGCTTAGTCACACGTGCTCATTAGGCCATGAGTGTAAAATCACACAGGTGTCTCATGCCATCCTACCAAAACCTGAGGAACAGAAAGATGTTAAGGGGCCAAAGTGAGAGACGGAGGACTCTGGGCAGCCATCCTGTGGAACATGATCCTGCTCCAGGCAAGTGACCTCTTACTGGAAGGAAGTTTTATGTCTTCCTTGTGTTTGCTCAGAGAAATTAAAATGCCATTAGCTTCAAACCAGTTTTCAATGAAAGGTTCGAGGTTATTATGACAACATTTTCCAAGCTAAAACAACTGGTCCGATCAGAGACTCTGAAATACAAAGAGAGACAAAGCCGTAAGTCCATGTGCTTTCCCATTGATTACACTGATCCATGCAGTGCTGGGCAGTGAATGGGGGCTTGGATTGGACATGCCACGCTGCAGTTTTGGGAGTAGAGGACAGCTTGCTTGCTGGTGCCAGCTCTTGCTTTCCACAGTCTGGTGGCAAGTGCCTTTACTCTGAGCCATTCTGATGCCCTCCTCCAGACGTCCCCTGCTAAGAAATCAATTTGACGACTTTATATAAAATAAATGTAAAACAACCTCTCACCCAGCCATGTGTTCAATCAGTTGTCATCAGCAGGAAAAATACTAATGGAACCCACATTCTCCCAGGAGGTTCAGCATGTGAGCAAGGGACACCAAGGGGTAGATACCATGTGAGGGATCCCATGGGGGTAGATTCCCGCTTTTATTCACATGCTCTTTTCTTTCAAAAACTCAAATGATATTTTTACTAATCTTTTTGTGAGTATTGATACCAATGTTAATAGAAATTTCTGAGTATTGATACCAATGTTAATAGAAATTGACCATGAAACCAGACTTCTAAGAAACATACAGAATGAATATTAAGAGATCTAATTATTAAGCTCAGATTAGTAAATTCGTAAAGTCATACAGTTCCTACTTCAAAAAGTGTGATCTTTGATTTGTGAGTCATGATCCATTAAAATTTATTTATTTATTTATTTAATGTGTATGTGTATTTTCCCTGTCTAAATGGCTAAGCACCATGTGTGCAGTTCCCTGAGCGGCCAGAAGACGGCGGCAGATCACCTGGAACTTGAGCTCTCTCATGATGGCTGACATCTGTCCCCAACTTCTGTTTCAGGCTTTTTTCTGGCCTTCAAGAGTACTCGGCATGCATGAAGGTGCTGGGAACTAATTCTGGGGTCCTCTGGAAGAACTGCAATGGTACTTAACCACTGAGCCACCTCTCCAGACCCTATGATCTATTTTCTAAAGGAAATTTTATCCCACTTTCCAGGATTTAATAAGCATTTGGGTCTGCAGAAGCTGGAATTTTAAAGAATGAGACTGAATTCTTTGCACTACATCTTAAAGACATGTGATATCAGTGTGCCAAGAGCTTTGTTTTAGGGGAATCAGAAGTGGCAAATATTAGTAGTAATTTAAGTTGCTCTGAAAATTTGGGCAGCATGGCACCTGTACCATCCTGTAGGCTTTTAAGTTAATAAAATTTAATTGTGCAATTTGCTTCTTTATATCGCTTATAAAGTTATAAGTGCAAATACAAGAACACCTTCCTGTTACTCAAATTGTCGTGTTGTGGAGACAGCTGATCATCAGATAATATCCAGTACTTTTACGTTCCTTTTTTTTTTTTTAACAACAGCAACAAAATTAAGAACACATTCCACCCCACTTTGTTTTTTTTTTTTTTTAAAGATTTATTTATTTATTATATGTAAATACACTGTAGCTGTCTTCAGACACACCAGAAGAGGGAGTCAGATCTTGTTACGGATGGTTGTGAGCCACCATGTGGTTGCTGGGATTTGAACTCTGGACCTTCGGAAGAACAGTCGGGTGCTCTTACCCACTGAGCCATCTCACCAGCCCTCCACCCCACTTTGTTTAAAGGAAAACTAGATGTAGCTGTGCACATCTGTAATGCTGGCCCTTGGGGTTTGGGGGCAGGAAAAGTAGGGGATCAGGCCATCCTCAGCTGCAGTGTGAGGCCTGTGTGGACTACAGGGAGCTTTGTCTCTAAAACCAAAGGAAAGGAAGCCAAGGGAAAACAATATATGTTGTGGTGTGTGTGTGCATGCGAGTGTGTGTGTGTGTGTGTGTGTGTGTTTGTGTGCGCGCGTGTGCATGTGAAGAAAATCCTCGTAAGACTTGATTAAATGCTCTGTAGATTTGTAATACACAGACTTGTGCCAAGTGTGACAATTCAAACCTGTAACCCTGACTCTTGGAAGGTTGTGAAAGACCCACAACGTGAGGACTCCCCCACATTCTGACTCAGGAGAGGCGACACTCCAAATCACTCACGAGAAATGGTCTTGCTGCAAACTGCAAGAGGACTTTTATTCAAGAGCGCTCTTGGGCCCACAGTCATACACCATGCAGGGGTAGAGGACCATGGTGCCTGGAGTAGTGGGGTCAGGGAGTATTTAAAGGAAGAAACCACAACTCAAGGAGGTGGGGAGGGCGTTGTTGGAAAATACCAAAAATACCAGTTAAGAGTCACAAGGAAGTGCAAAGTCACAAGAGTCGCGAGGAATACCTGGTAATTGTGAGGGTTATTTCTCAAGACAGTTTCTAAGAGCCCCTAACAATAGCACATTTGCATAGCGGGTTCCAGCAATGGTCAGGGTGGGTCAGGGTGACTTCCTTTGAGTGAACACTCCTTGAACCCATGAAGCCAGTGGGTGGAGGAATGTCACTGTTTTATGATTAGCATACCTTGGAGCATTGAGTCACAGAGGTCACATTCTCAAGCCTGGGCCTAAAGGCCTAGAATTTTGCTTTCACGTTATATTTTTTCAGTTGAGGAGGATGGCATTAAGCCCCAGGCCCCTGGGCTTCAGAGTAAGATTCTGTCTCAACAAAACAAAACTTTCAAACAAAAGAAAACAACAAAGGAAACTCCTGCACATGGCAGGTCACATGGCAGGTCACATGGCAGGTTACATAGGTGCCTGTCTACATGGCTTTCTGCCTTCTCATTTCTCTTCAGATCCTAGGAAGCTTTCATTGTTTAAAATGTGTTTGTGTTGTTTCTACTGTTTTTTAAGGAAAACTTAAAGCCACAGGAAATGTTTCAACACTTGAAGCCTCACACCTTGAAGAGTATTACTTAAATCAATATTTCCATTCCATTTAACAATGTATTGTTTGGGACGGGGTTGCATGCCATGGTACACATGTGGACCTCAAAGAACAACTGCCACAAGTTGGTTTTCTCTTCCCCATGTGACCCTGGAGATCAAACTTAGGTCTTCAGGCTGCAAGGGAAGTACTTTACTTGCTGAAGCATCTCATTAATTAAGTAGTCCTGCATATTTTTCTTAGGTTTTAACACTATAGCATTGGGGATGAAGCTCATGTACAAACCCCTGAGGCTAGTCCTTAACACTGCAAATATATATACATACATACATCATACATATATACATGCATGCATACATACATCATACATACATACATACATACATACATACATACATACATACATACACAACCATCAAAACCAGATTATTCCAGGCTATTAGTCTACGATCTTGTTTCTTCCCACATTCATCTCTGTAAATAGTTTGAAGCTCAGGGTAAGGGCATTTTCATTCTGCCCTGTATCTGACAGGTGTTAGGTTTGAGCACAAAAACCATCTCCCCTGGGGTTCAGAGTTACCATAATTAAGCTGGGGAGATGCACAGAGTGGAACCTGGTGGCACATGCAATCAGACTGAAGTGGACTTCAGAACCAGTCACTGGATCTTGTATAAGTTCTATTTCATTCTCCATCCAACACAGTGAAAATGGGCCAGAGGCTCCGTTTGCATTACAGAGGCAGAGGCCAGCATGTTTGGGGCACTGTACCTGGGGATCCTTTTTCTCTTCTCCTGTTTGTCCTTGGGCAGGTGACGCATACACAGCTGTGCCTTTGTTCTGTTGTCCCAGCAAGGGCAGCAGGGCTTCCTAGTTTTTTATTTCCCCTCCCACCAGCGCAACAGCAGCCCCCCCCCCTCTAGTTCCTAGCTCAAGACTCACAGTGAGGAGCGACCTTTGCTGTTAGAACCTCAGCTTGGAGGGGTGAAGGGAGAATAGAACTGAGCTGCTTTCAGGGGCTTAACTGAAATCAGTCCTGGGTGAGATTAACAACCTGGACAGTCCTGTCCTGCCCTCCCTTTCCAGCTCATCCCTCACGCTCTGCCGTGACACCTAGTGCCCTGATGTACTGTGGGAGATTTAGTTGGCTTCTTTTGGTTGTTGTTTTTGAAGATTTATCTTTATAATTTTTTAATCATGTGGGCATGTGAATGCAGGTGAGAGAGGACGTCAGAGGCATTGGGTCCCCTGGATCTGGAGTTACAGTCAGTTGTGAACTGCCTGACATGAGTACTGAGAACCAAACGCAGGTCCTCTGTCACAGCAGTCAAGGGGTCTTACCTGCTGGGCCATCTCTGCAGTTCTTTGCTTTTGCCTTGTTTTTTTATGCTTTTGGGGTGGTTTGTTGTATTTGCTTTGTTATTTTTTTTTATTTTGGTTTTTGTTAGTTTGTTTGTTTTGGTAGGATGTAGCCATCTGTTAACAGGCTCCTGTGTTGCTGCTGTTTGCCGTTAAGACAGGTCTCCTGTATATCAGGCTGTTAGCTGGCTCTGTGCTGTGGCTGACATTTGTTAAGATGGAGTCTGGTGTATCTCAGGCTAGTCTCAAACTTGCTGTTTAGCTGAAGATGGCCTGGAGCTCAAGCCACCCCAACAGCATAAAGAGCATCCCAAGTGCTGACACTACCGGTGTGTGTCACCAAACCCAAGGCTCTGCACCCTGGGTAAGCACCCTACCAACAGACAGCAACTGGAGCCCCAGCTATGCCCTCAACAGAGCCTTTGTATAGCAATCAGTTCTCCTCTGTACTTCAAGCTCAGTCAATCATTCCAGTCATCAACCCAACACAAATGTTGCTCTTCTGCAATCAGCCAGACATTTTGCAAGGGATACAAGGATCTATTTGTGAATCCATCAGTCATCCAACCACAAAAATATTTAAAAATTTTTTTAACAACTTGGATCAGGGAGAAACTCATGAGACTCTCTGCTCTCTTCAAGGATCTATGGGCAGTTAATGGTTGTTGGGGAAGGGGAGAGGTTTTCCTCAGAGGCATAACCACTGGTAAGGTGTTCATAATCTCCTACCTTCTCTTTAAGAATCCCTATTGAAACTCATTGGTGTAAACATACAAGGACATGAGAGCATAAGGAAGCGGAGGAGGGAGGTCAGCAGGAGCGTAGGGCACAGGGGAGTGGGGTGAAGATGACATGTATTGTATAAGTTATAACAATGTCATAATGAGTGCAGTGGTGGTGGGCACTCCTAGCACTTAGGCAGAGGCAGAGGCAGAGGCAGAGGCAGAGGCAGAGGCAGAGGCAGAGGCAGAGGCAGAGGCAGAGGCAGAGGCAGAGGCAGAGGCAGAGGCAGAGGCAGAGGCAGAGGCAGAGAGGCAGAGGCAGAGGCAGAGGCAGAGGCAGAGGCAGAGGCAGAGGCAGTGAGAGAGGCAGAGGCAGAGGCAGAGGCAGAGGCAGAGGCAGAGAGAGAGGCAGAGGCAGAGGCAGAGGCAGAGGCAGAGGCAGAGGCAGAGGCAGAGGCAGAGGCAGAGGCAGAGGCAGAGGCAGAGGCAGAGGCAGAGGCAGAGGCAGAGGCAGAGGCAGAGGCAGAGGCAGGATCTCTGTGAGTTGGAGGCTAGCCTGCTCTACAGAGTAGGTTCTAGGACAGCCAGGGCTACAAAGAGACACCTTGCCTTGAAAAAAACAAAACAAAATTAAAAAGTCATAACGAAACACATAGTTACATGTGATTAGTATATGCTAACAAAATATTTTTAAAGATTTATTTATTTATTTATTTATTTATTTATTATATGTAAGTACACTGTAGCTGTCACTCCAGAAGAAGCATCATATTTCGTTACAGATGGTTGTGAGCCACCATGTAGTTGCTGGGATTTGAACTCAGTACATTCGGAAGAGCAGTCGGCGCTCTTAACCACTGAGCCATCTCGCCAGCCCACAAATATTTTTTAATTTAAGCAACTATTATGTATTCTAGATGTTAGTTATATAGCAAAGAATAAAGCAGCCTTTATGAAGTTCATAATTCCTGAGAAGGGAGATGGAGACAAATTATGTCTGCAAATTATGTCACACCAGTGCCTCAAGAAAGGGACGGACAGAGAGTGACATGCCATGACAACTCAAGGTTGGGGATGGTTGGGGATGACCAGAAGTCAGGGTTAGGACCTGGATAGGGTAAGGGAGAGAGCAAGCCATTTGATACTTGGGTATGATGACTAATTTTATGCATCAATTTGGCTAGACTAAAGGATGCTCAGGTAACTGATAAACGTATTTTCTAAGTACACCTGTACATTATCCAGAAGATAATGTCATTGTAATCAGTTGACTGAGAAAAGACAATCCACGCTTCACATGTGGTCAGTGGTCAAGCGTCATCCAATCCCCATGGCATAAAAAGGTCAAAGCAGGGTGAAGGCTCTGTCTACCAGGCTGGAACATTCCTTCCAGCTTTTGCTCACAGAGCTCCTTGGGAGCTACAGTATCGGCTCCCTGGTTCTCAAGCCTTCAGACTTGAACCAGATTGTACATCAGGTCTCTGGGTCTCTAGCTTGCAGTTGACAATTGTCAGACTTTTTGGCCAACACGGGGTCGGGGGGTGGGAACGTGGGCAAATCTTACAATCAGTTTCCTCTTATGTGCTGTTGGTTCTGAACCGTGACTAATATCTGTGGGCGGAGCTTCCTATTAGAGAGAATATCCAGACAAAGGCCGTGGAGGCAGGAGTGTGCATGGTGAACTCTCAGAGAGACCTGTGGAGAAGCCTGGTGTGGAGAGACAGAGGTGTGAAGGATGGGCAGACACAAAAGGCCTTCTAGATAAGACAACGACTTTGGCTTCCACTCTAAAGTAAACGAGGACACTTGAGAGTTTGGGGCTGGGAGTGACAGGATCAATAATAATGAAAGCAAAGGGGTGTTCCTGGGTGTGTGAAGCAGAAACTTCAGTTAAGCTGTCACCGGGAGGCCATGGAGCAAGGTGGGCTGTGGGGATGGGGAGACACATCAGAAGTCTTAAGTGACAGGCATGATGGAGTGTTAAAAAGAA
Organism: Mus musculus; assembly: GCF_000001635.26. Classification (NCBI taxonomy): domain Eukaryota; kingdom Metazoa; phylum Chordata; class Mammalia; order Rodentia; family Muridae; genus Mus; species Mus musculus. Next base: position 37,060,886 of record NC_000081.6, read on the forward strand.
AAAAAGGAAAAAAAAGAAATGACTTGTAATTCCAGGTGTGAGGGCTGAGAGCTGAGAAACAAGGGAGACCCAGCTCCAGCTCCCAGGCGTCAGGTGCAGGCAGAGGCCATCAGAGGTCTAACCTGTGTGGAGGAAGGAAGAGGGCCAAGGCAGCCTGGTCAGGATGGGAGAGTGTTCCAGGCTGAGAACTAAGGGGGCACAGAGTGCTTATAAATGGGAGGCCGATTATCGAGCCAACAACTGAAGAGGACCTGTACCCGTGAGAGGCCACTGGCTTCGGTGGGGCCCTTCCCAGCCCTCTTCTCCTTGGCAGTTTACCACAGTTAGGAAAGTTGACGATACTCTTCTCCATATCTTCTGCAGCCAGGGGAGCCATGTGACACAGTTCTTACCAAAGACAAGCTTTGTGTGTGTGTGTGGGGTCTTCAACACAGCATGCGGGCACCCCAGATGAAGGGCATACTGATGGTGGTGCTCTGAATCGCTTCTTTCTGCCTGGAATGCACAACTGACGTCTGGTGATGAGCTTGTGCCCTTATGGTGATGAATCCATAAGCGGGAGGGCTGCAGAGGGAAGGCTGCAGAGGGAAGGCTGCAGAGGGAGGGCTGCAGAGGGAGGGCTGCAGAGGGAGGGCTGCAGAGGGAGGGCTGCAGAGAGTCTTTAAGGGGAGTCAGCTCCGGCTCTACTGAGTGTCTTCTGCAGGCTTCCTGTTATGTAAGAACATTCAGTCAGGTGTCCTGAAGTCACCTAAGTGTCCCCAGGTGGTGGAGCCAAGGCCTTCTGGATGATGGGAGTGGCTGTGACCTGTAGGTGGTTGGGCGCTGCTGGAGAAGTTCATTCAGGAAGTGTTGTGATTGATTTTTATAACAAAGAGACCCACCCCCCCCCTCCATGGCAACAGCAGGGAAGATTGAAGGTTGGGTTGGAACCCATGGGAAGGTTGCGACCTCCACGAAGCAGAGCTCAGGGCAGCCTGGGCCAGGGCCAGGGCCAGGGCCAGGGCGAGGATGGCGGGCACTCTCTCATGTTCTTGCTGCTCTGTCCCCTCTGCCTCTTGTTCACCTTCTTCCCCCCTCCTCCACTTCCCACCCACCCCACCTTTGACACTTGCCCTTCACCTGGCCCTCATGATACCCAGCTACAGCCAGTTCCACAGAAAACCTCATTGCTTTCCTATCCCTCCATCAGACTCACGACCCTTTCCGGGTTCTGGCCTCCTTCACCCATCCTGGCATTTGTGGGACTGTGTAGGCCGGTAGACCCTTCTTAGGCTTTGAGGTCTGATTCTTACCCAAGCCTTGCTGTTGTTATAGTAAGTAGTTTCAGATGGATTTCTTTAACTTTGGCCACCCTGATGCAGAAGCGGAGGAATTCTGGACGTCTTGGGTCATATGGCCCTAATTAGAGGTCAGACAGACAGTGCCGGTGTGGTGGACTAGAAGTGTCCCTTAGAGCCTTCCTGGCCCCAAGAGTCACCCTCAGCTTGGTGTCATGTTTCCATAGTAATGCAGGCTCGGTTAGTTCATCCTTCTGGGTCCTAGCACACATGACCCTGGCCTGCTGGACCTTGTAAGGAGTATGACAAGATGGCCAGGGATGGACCAGGAGAGAGCTAGACAGGAGACTAGAGACCAGGGGAGCCTCAAAATGCAGAGTTAGAACTTCCTGTGGAGGTTGAGGAACCTGATTGCCCACGATTGAGAGATAGTTTTGTCCTTAGTCTCTTCCACCCCTCCCACGGCACTGCTGTGTGAAGCAACAGAAGGCACAGAAGGCACTCACTCGTCCTGGTCCTTCCCACCGAGGCAGCGCAAGTTGCCACCACAGAGTCAGCAGAGACAAGTGGCTTATTAGCTCAGAATCTCTGTCGATCGCGGCTGGGAAGATGGCTCAGCTGGTACAGGGTAGCAAGCCTGAGTTTAGATTCCCATCATCCACATAAAAAGCCAAGTCCAGGTGAGGAGGCAGAGATAGGAGGATTCCTGGGTTGCTTGGCAACCAGACTAGCCAATCAGTAAGCTCCAGATTCAGCAAGCAACCCTATCTGTCTCAAAAAATAAGGTAGGGAAGTGATTGAGAAAGGCAGCCAGTGTGCACTTAGGCTTGCACACACCCTATGTCCATACTAACACTTGCACATGCAGAGGGGAAAGGGAGAAAGGGAGAGAGAGAGAAGGGAGAGAGAGAGAGAGAGAGAGAGAGAGAGAGAGAGAGAGAGAGAGAGAGAATCCCCACGCTGGGGTTCCCTGCAAGGTCCTCCAGGCTGCACCCTCAGCATTAGCTGAGGTCGTGGCCTCACCTGAGATTCAGTTCTCTTCCAATCTCTTCTGGGTGCTGATGGGATTCACTTCATACTGCTGTGGACTCAGCCATCTTCTTGATGTGGCAAAGATGCCCAAGGGCCTTGGTCTTCAACCACATGGCCTGTGATTGTGTGGTGAGTATGGGGTAAGGAAAACGGAAGCGCTTCTCACAGCTCCTCTTCTCTACCTGGTTCTAAGAAGGGAGCCGTCCCTGTGCTCCAGCCATCCACAGCTGGTACATGGCCCCAGCCCCTGTGATTTGTTATTTCTGACACTTTCGAGTCTACCTTTGCATATCTTCACGAGAAATGCGGCTTGGAAGAAAAGAAAATGAATCTTGCAATCAGAAGTCAGAAGGGAGAGGCTGTGTTGGGTTAGACGCAAGGCAGAGCCCCCAGCATTTAGGCTTGTCTACATTTTGACAGGAACTAGCAGTGCATAAAACAGAAGCCTGGGCAGAGCATCTTCCTAGCCCTGGCAGGGGCTAATGGTGTCCTGACGTCGGCTCCTCATGTGTGAAGCTTGAGTTATTTGTGACAGTATTTGACCAAGATTTTCAAAGGACACGAGAAGCTGGGAACAAAATGGCTGGCTTGCCTTGTCAGCTTGTGTGGCCTGAGAAGGCACTTGTGGAGACCCTGGGGAACATACCAGGAGACATTTATCCTCTGTGGCAGTGCTGTCCTTAGGGGAGTGTGTCTGTGCCCTGGGACGTGTGTGCTGACCTATGGCAGGATTTCACTGAGCTACAGTAAAATGCCCAGGCACTTAGAGTACACACCAGCAGTGTCCGTGAGGACTGCCACATTGCTGTTACAGTTAATCTGTGCCACTGTCGAGCAAGCTTGTCTCCCTCCACCATGGGCACTGGCAACTGGGTAGGAGACATGATGACACCTCTATGTTACTTCCTTATAGGAGTTTCTGGGGCACCTGAGAAGCCGGCTCCTCATAGGAGAGGACACTTCAGAGATAGGCTGATGAAAACAGCGAGTTCCGAGGAGAACATGTGCAGACAGGCTCCAGAGAGTGCAGAAGCCAGGAGGAAAGGGTTCTTGCCAGCACACTACAACTACAGCAGAGCTACCTGTATAAGACACTTGGCTTGGTGACTAAAGAATGGAGGATAATAAATAACCCAGTAGAATAAAAAACAGGGATGCTTAAACATAGTGTTTCAAAAAGCATGTGTGTGTACATGTGAGACAAACAGGCACACGGATGGACACACACACAGAGTCCTTTAAGGCAATGGTTCTCAACCTGTGCGTCAAAACCCCTTGCATAAGCCGGGCGGGCGTGGTGGCACACGCCTTTAATCCCAGCACTCAGGAGGGCAGAGGCAGGCAGATTTCTGAGTTCGAGGCCAGCCTGGTCTACAAAGTGAGTTCCAGGACAGCCAGGGCTACACAGAGAAACCCTGTCTCGAAACCCCTCCCCCCCCCCAAAAAAACCCTTGCATATCAGATATTTGTATTTTAATTCATAACAGTAGCAAAATTGCAGGTATGAAGTACCAACAAAAGTAATTGTATGGTTGGGGTCACTACAACACTGAAAGAGTAGTAAAAACAGAATTCTAGGCCTTTGGGCCCAGGCTTGGGAATGTGATCTTTGTGGCTCAATGCTCCAAGGTATGCTAATCATAAAACAGATATCGACATCCCTCCACCCACCCACTTCCTGGGTTCAAGGAGTATTCATTCAAAGAAAGTCATCCTGACCATTACCGGAACCGCTATGCAAAGGTGCTATTGTTAGGGGCTCTTAGAAACTGTCTTGAGAAATAACCCTCAGAATTACCAGGTATTCCTTGTGACTCTTGTAACTTTGCACTTCCTTGTGACTCTTAACTGGTATTTTTGGTATTTTCCAACAACGCCCTTCCCACCTCCTTGAGTTGTGGTTTCTTCCTTTAAATACCCCCTTATCCAGCTACTTGGCGCTCCACGGTCCTCTACCCCTGCGTGGTGTATGACCGTGGGCCCGAGAGCGCTCTTGAATAAAAATACTCTTGCAGTTTACAGCAAGACTGTTTCTTGTGGGTGATTTTGGGGTGTCGCCTCTCCTGAGTCAGAACGTGGGGGAGTCCTCACGTTGTGGCTCTTTCAACACAAGAAACTGAATTAAAGGGTCACAGCATTAGGAAGGCTGAGAACCACTGCTTTAAGCAACTCTTCAAAAGTTGAGTGACACTCAAAGGCCTTAGGATTCAGGGTCTGTCTGCAAACCCCGAGAGCAGGAAGACAATATTCCTGCCTTGATGGAGCCGCTCAGGGAAACGTGGTGTAGTTGAGCACAGGCTACGGGGTGTCAGTTCACACAGCCTTGGATCCAGACAGAAGGTTGTCATGACAGCAGCTCCCAACCCTGACTCAGACACCAGTGTCCTTTGTTTTCAATCGTGGTTGTTTTTGAGGAGGCTGAATGGAGGCTTTCTGTGCCCTTAGGCTTGTGACCTGGATGGGCAGAGAGAGCACTACCAACTTTGGGCTTGGCAGATGCCACTTTCTGGCTCTTTGTGTCATCATCCTATCCCAGTTGGCTTTGTCTGTACCCTGTCTCTTTCAAACCATGCCAAACTATGCCACTGAGTGACTCTACCGAAGTACAAAGGTATCTTCTCTTAGATCGCTTGGAAAAAGAAAGGAAGGAAGGAAGAAAGAGAGAGAGGAGGGCACCCCATCTTGCACCTGCAAATACTGCGGTTCTTCACAGCAAGCACTGTGGTGAAGGATACCATTGTCTACCCACTCTGAGAGGTCAGGCTAAGGTTAGCCCCAGGCCACCCTGGCAGGGTCAAGTCTGTAGTAGGCCAACCTACCGTACCTGCCGCTCTCCTGCAGAGCTTCACTCTGATGCTTGTTTCCATGGGCCGTTGTCCTCTGCTCCTGGAGTCTGATGGCCCTAGTTTCTGGTAGCCATGGTAACAGGAAAGCCCTATTATATTTGAAGTTTAGTCAGAAGCGTGAGCTGGTGTGTCTGTCTTCTAGTGGCTAGAAGCTGCCTCTTGACTTGTAGGCTGAAGGACCGGCCTGTCCATGGTTGTCCAAACCACCTGGAAAGCTGTTATTACTATAACCATTAGATAGGGATAGACTGTGTAGGACAGACTAATTTACTTGGGTAGATCAGAAGTGCCCAAGGGCTGGGATACGGGCTAGGATGTGGGCTGGGATACGTGATACAGCTCTGGTCCTCTTTTCAGCGGTGATGGAGGTGAGGCAAGATAAGGACAGGGGAAGTCAAAAGGATGAGGGAGGAGAGAGGGGCCCTTATCCTGGAATCCGGCTTCAGTCTCTCACCAGCAAGGAGTCAGGAATCTCACCTACCAGCAACAACAGTAACAACAATATAATTGCTGTGAGGCTAGCCTGCAGAGAGATAATAGTCCTGCTTTTTGAGAGAGAGAGAGAGAGAGAGAGAGAGAGAGAGAGACAGAGAGAGACAGAGAGAGACAGAGAGAGACAGAGAGACAGAGACAGAGAGAGAAACTAAAGTCAAACTGAATTATCTTTTGTTTAACTTCCCCCTCTTCCGATCAGTAAATTTGTTTCTAAAGGTTACAGATCTCTTCTGAGTATCCTATAAACAAGAGGATAAACCATGTTTATAATCAAAATGGGTCTTCATCCTCTTGTGACCTCAGTACAACAAGAATTGTTTTGGCTTTACTTTTCATCAACAGAGTTTAGGCTGGCTTCCAACTCACTTTGTAAGATGATGACCATGACCTTGTGATCCGCTTGCTTTTGCCCCCCAAAAGCCGAGGTGGTGGGCTCTGGTCACGTGGGCGGTGGTCACGTGGGCTGTGGTCACCTGGGCTACCACTCTCCAGTTGTCCAGTGCTCAGGTTGGAACCCAGGGCTTTTGTGCATGCCAAACCAGCACTCTTCCAACTAAGCCCTCCCTCAACTTTTGTACGTACTTTAAAAAATCTCATCCACCTGCAACCTGTACAAAATCGTATCAAGTCTGTCCAAAATATCTCATAAACCACTTAGAAACATTTTTAGATAAAATATAAGTCTAGCAAAATGTTTTACTTAACGTTTTAAATCCTATAAACAGGGTAACTTTAGAAGACACCAAAACTTATTTAGAGTTATTGTTAAAACACTTAAGCCTCTCTCTCTCTCTTCCCCCCTCCTTCCCTGTTCACACAGCACGACAGATGTGCACAACTGTCCTTTTCTTAGGCTCCAACACCTGTGCTTAAGTCAATACTGAAAGCTTTTCTTAATAAACCCCACCTCTGCTTCATGCCTCCTGGCCTTGGGATTCCTTTTTGACTCTTAAGTCAAGATTCCCAGCTGCACTTGTGTGAAGACACTTTCTTCAAGCTGCACACCCGGGCTGTGTCTCCAGCTGTCACTGACGAACCCAGGTTCGTTCATTGCCTTTGGACCTGAGAACACTTTCCTCTCTGAATAATGAATGCATAGACTCCTTTTCTGATGATTCCCCAACTGACTCTCTCTCTTGTCCACCTGGAGCTGTGGGTGCCAGCTCACATGTGCTCTGTGTGTGGGACCTGGGCTCACTTGTTTACTCCTCCTTCCTCTGCCTCTGCCTCTGCTTCCGTGTGCTTCCACTCCAGGCTCAAGCAGGCACAAAATGAATGTTTTCTGCGGATTTCACCCAGTCAGTGGGCTGGTCAGTAACCCACAGTGGTGAACAACAGAGAGGGAGGGATCTTCCAGGAGGCTGGAAAGAGAAAGGGACAGGACTCCTGGTCTTCAGAGATTAGTCCGGGCACACACCTGGAGAAGAGGAGCTTTGAATCATCACAGCATCTGAAGACATCTCTACGCTGGAGACTGGGGAATGACCCTCATCCTTCCACAGACAGCCCAGAGCAGCAATGCCATGGAGCTCTATATGCCTCTATCAAGTCTATGACCCACCATATGATCTCTGCTTCCACCCTATTAAGATCTATCTTTTCATTAACTTTCTGCATAAGTCATAGAGAACTGTCTTAGCTGTTAATCCCAACATTTTATAGAAGTCATATTTTCATAGACAGCTATCATTGCCCTGGACCTTGACATCAGCTGATACAGTGAGCCACTCACATTGCTCTCCATCCTGCACCTTGGGAAATGAGCCATCCTTCCATCAGCAGGCAGTGACTTCTACAGTATCAATCTGGACTGGTGGGAACCTGGCAAGGGTCACACTGAGATCTGGGCATGGGGACCAGAATGTCAGGGTTGTGAGTGTGCTAGCTGTGGGCCAGAGCCCTGGAGAGGGGGATGTGGGTCACTGAGGCTGGGACCAAGATAATGAGGAACACACCACTGGAAAGAGTAGGTACCTTCTATCTCTCATGGCTCTCTGCCTTTGTCTACAGTCTGTCTTGAGTTGGACGGCATCTGTCTTAGATGAATCAATGAGAGTCATGCAGTAAGGCCACATGTACCCACTCAGCTCAGTGCTGGGCACCTCCCACCCATTCTCTCTAAAAACCCTCTCCACTCAGAGCCTTGGTCCCAGGCTAGGATCTGTGTATGTCACTCTCTGGTGGTGAGCATCACTCCCCAGTGGTGAGCATAGCCCCTTCATCATGCTCTTAGCTCTACTTGTAAGAGAAAATTGTGTTTGTCATTTCCCAGAAGTTATGGTTAAACTTTATCTAGTGATCCTATTCGCTGCTAGGTGGCAAATAGCTGTGCGGTGGCCATAGCATCCATTCATGGCAGATATCACTTTCCTCTGTAACCGTGTTGCAAAGTGACCATGTTGCAAAGTGGTCATGTATTTGTGGGTTTTTTTTTGTTTTTTTTCATGAAGAATAAAGGGTCCTGGTGACACTTGGTCACTTAACACTTTCCCACAGTGGTCTCAACAACTCTCCATTTCTTCTGACACGGGATTCCAAATTCTGCTGTTCATGGCTACCAGTTCTGACTCAACTGCATTGGCCCATCTTAAAGTGCAGAAGTCTTGTATGTTTGCTTTCAAAGGTGGTGGCAAAGCCACTGAGATAACTGATCTTACATTCCTCTCATGACACCATTTAGGCAATAACATCTGCTGAATTGAATTACCAACTCATCTATTTTTCCAGGGATAGGGTAGTTTCCCAGCATGTGGGTCTTTGGTGGTACAAATCAGGAAAATAACGTTACCATAGGAATGAATGAGTCATTCACTGCCTCCATGTTTGATACACCCCCCTCCCCCTGACATCCCCTGGAAACCTCACTGATTTGGGTTCTTTGCTATTTCTTGTGACCACTGCTCTGATCTCCTAATGCATTTTGAGACCCTGGTCTTGATACCTCAAACTCGTCCTCCAAGCGGCTATCAGAGCTATCTCTGGAGCATTCTGAGAGGATCACTTCTGGTCCTGATGCTCTCCCAGAACCTTTGGCTACCTACAGGATACAGCCAACACCTTTGTGCTTAGGGTCCTGGCAACCACTCCCAGATTTCAGTAACCTTCCAGGCATCTTTGGTTACCAGTGAGACACTAGGTCTCTTGGATTCTTTATGCCCTTACTCCAGACTTTATGGGTGTGTCTTTGTATCTTTGCTCTTCATATCGGCCACAATAGGGGAGCTGGAGACCGGGGTTTCTGTGCAAATATTTGTGGTAATGACTTTTTGTTATTTTTGACATCATGAGAAACAACTTTAAAAGAGAGGGAAAGATGCATTCTGGTTCACAATTCAGAGACACCAATCCACCGTCTGTTGGCCTTGTCACTTCAGGCTTGAATCAAGGCTGAAACTTAGAGCAACAGAAGCCTGTGGTAGACTGGATCAACCATCCAGCAGCCAGAAACTCAAAAGGCAGTAAGGTGTCAGGGTTGAGATACCCTTCTAAGCAGACCCTGCAGGCCCCATCTCCCACTACTTTCTCGTAATGACAGCAAATCATGAATCCATCAGTGGCTTAATCCATTAATGAAGTCAGAGCCAATGATCTGATTATTTCTCAGTGATTGAATCTACCCACTGGGTACCCAGCCTTCAAGCTATGATATGAGCCTTTAGGAGAACAGCTCTTATCTAAACTGTAATGCAGCTTATTTGGAAGATGACTGGGAGACACACCCCAGAACACAGAGGTGTGAGACACCTGAGAAAGAACAGCCACTCAACCACTCCTAGAAGCCAGAGGCATCCATTCCAAGACCTCAGAAGCAGGCACAAGGCACTGCAATGCTGGGAAGTGGAGGCTGTTGTCTATCAGTTCCCAGCCCCCACACAGAGCTGTACCTCTGGGTGTAACCTGACCCACCTCATGTGTTTTACTCTTTGCAGTGCTTAGCGTGGAAGTAGACACGATGCACATTTAGTCACAGGGTAGTTAGGTAGATGCTCTGCATTGCTGAGTTTGATCCATTGCATCTGTGGCTGAAATCAGAAGTGGACAGAGGCGAGTACCACTTGCCTACAGTGAACTTCCACCTTTGAAATGATTTTGTGGGAGGAATACACACAAAATCTCATCCATCTTTAAGACTCTCTAAACTTGGGGCTGGAGAGATGGCTCAACAGAGGACCTGGGTTCAATTCCCAGCACCCACATGGTAACTCACAACTTTCTGTACCTCTCATTCAAGAAGATCCGACACTCTCCCACAAACACATATGCAGGCAAAACACCAATGCACATGAGAAAAAACAAAAATAAAAACTTCCTACGCTGTTATCTCTTCCCAGAAGGCCTGGCTGAAAGACAGGCCTACCAGTCAGTCCCTTGGTACTTGGGCCACTGCACAAGTGAGATGTTCCCCTCTATGGCTACAAGTCCCCAGAGCTCCAGTTTACCCCACCCAAGGCATGAGGGCCGTGCTCCGAGGAATCATAAACACAGTATATGCTCTAACTCTTATGAAAACCCTACAAGCTAAGCGTGGTTACCCTCACATTATAAACTAAGGACACTGACCTGTAACCTTCCCCAAGCCTGAAGCAGATTAACCCAGACCTTGACCTTTTCTGCCACTAAGGAGATTACCTAAAATGGAGCCTTCCTAGATCACTCTATTGTTCAGCCACTGTTGCTGTACCTCTTCAAGATACTGCTACCTGCGGGGAGGCTGCAGAGCTATTCCAGAGACTACACCTTATCCTGCACGTGGTCACCTGCAGCTGGGCTCCAAGAATGAATTGGTGGGAATGGGCCTCCCCTCTCCTTTATAAACACATTTGCCATTAAACATTTGAGCCTTGATCAGAACCTTGTCTTGGCTCCATTTCTCTCTTGTCCGCCTAGTTCCCCTCTCTTTTCAGCCCCAGTTTGCTTCCCAGGTGAAACCCAGTTCATGTGAGCCGCGGGTCGGTTTCCAACACTGACCCAGGAAGGAGTAGAGGAACGTGTGCCTGAGGTCATACAAAATCCAGTCTTTGCTGCTCTCTATCCAGCTCTGACACAGGCCAGGGCGACTGGGAGGAGCCTCAGAGGGCTGTATTCCTTTTCTCTGGTGCTGTATGGAGTATACAACAAGCTGGGTGTTGAAAGCAACAAAAGTTGATTTCCTCACAGTTTGGAAGGATAGGACTTCAAGAGCAACCACTAGCCAGGTGGGTATGCTGTAATGGTTGTTTGGCATGGTTCTCCCACCTCTGGCAGCCTCAGACATTCATGGATTTTAAATGACATTCTCCCTGTTACAGCACTTTCTCTTTGCCTGCCCCTGTGTTCAAATCCACCTCCCCTACCTTTAAAGACAACAGTCACGCTGGATGAGAGCCTTCCCAAACAACTGCATCCTCAAATAAAGAACATGTTCTGGGGTGAAACAATTCAACCCATGGCAGTAGGAGATGTTCCAGACTCTTAGACCCTTATTCTTCATGCTGAATGGGGGCCTTCAGCACTTGAATGTCTAAGTATGCTCAGGTGTGGGACACTCAGGTAACCCCCTCAGTCAGGCCTCAGGAATTAGTTCTTTACTTTTCTATCAACAGCCATTTGTTAACATGAGATCAGTTCTTCCCTCAAAAGGACTAAAGAGAGTTTATTCCTGAGCCAAATGTGAATGACTGTGGATGGCTTTAGGACACAGATTTTGAGTTGCCCCAAATAACATCCAAATTCCAGCATAGCAACGTTTTCATAAAGTCTGTTTTTTTTTTTTTTTTTTGAGAACAAAACAAAGACAATCACAAGTCAAGATATAAAGAGTGTGTGTGTGTGAGAGAGAGAGAGAGAGAGAGAGAGAGGGAGAGAGAGACAGTGACAGACAGAATATCAAGTAAGCAAGTTACAGAAAAATGGGGAACTCTCATGTCTGCTGTAAGCTCAGGTCTTATCTGATGGCATCCTTAGCCTGTGGATTGGTGGAGGCTAGCTGGATGCCACCTGATGGTCATAAGGATTTTAGTTCAAGCTCAGATTTGGGCAGTAAATGCATGTTATGAGCTAAAGGTATCTGAGGCCTGCAGTCTTGTGACATTCCAGCCACAGGCTCCTAACCAACCAAGCAGTCTTGTGTAATCTTCCACACAGTGAGGCTTTTCCCTTCTAGAATGCCGGCCCACAGTTCATGTCCCATGGGGCTTTTCTGGTGTTCTTTGCTTAGAGTGCTGAGGTGTAGGGCCAGGGTCTTGCACTCTACCGCTGAGCTCCAGTCCTTCCTGCTGTGTCAAATCCGCCCTGCTAGGCATCTTTGAGTTTCTGCACGCTAAGCAAATTCTCCTGCAGCCTCCTCTGACGTCCTGACCCGTCCAGCAGGTCCAGTTATTCGAGGATCTCGAGGGGACCTCCTCCTAATAACCAAATGGGGGGTAGAGAGAGACGAGGGTCTTGTACGAATAACGACACGGAAACCGTTCTGAAGTTGTATCAAGACCCCAATGTACTGAGAAAGGTCCAAGGTTTAAATGCACAAGCAAAGGGGGAAGTACAGATACTTATCAGTGGGAGGGGTAGGGCAATACAAGCAAAAGGAGAAGTACTTATGGGAGGGGGGGCAATAGAAATTCTTTCTTTTGACAGCTACACCGGGAAGCAGGAACTTGGTGGTATCAGGGTGTGGTCAGGACAACGGTGATGACCTAGGGCTGGAACCTCCCGTGGTTCTCGGAATCCATGTGTCGGTGGCCCGCTTTTGACCCTCTTTTCTTCTCGGGGGGGAGAGGCCCAATTCAGAGATCAGGACAATAGCGTTGCCTTAATGGCTCCCAACATCTCCCCCGTTTTAATATTTTTATAAAGGCATATTGTATAATAAATTTGTAGCCACGTTTTTAAAGATCACCTAAACGTCTGTTTGTTCACCGGATGATTCTCTAAAACCACGAAGGACACAAGGACAAGTCATCTATGAGGCTTGAATTAATGGTTCCAGTCTTTTGGATATAACTTGGGCTAGCCAAGGGAATTAGGAATGAAGCAAGCTCCGTGGGTAGAGGTAGAGGTCTGATCCCCAGTGTGTAATGTTAGGGGCCATGTACAGGATTGACTCTCAGGCCCACAGATTTTTACCCAGAGTAACTCTGACCTGCTCCTGTGCCGTTTTTTCTGGGGAAAGGTCCCTGGGGCACTCAACCTTTATGCAATCAGACATGCCTCTCAGAGACTGTCTAACAGCTTTTAGACTAATCTCTGTGCAGTACTTAGTCTTACAACTCTCACGGGCGACGGCTTCAAGTTTTAATTTTTTGATGTGTCTAGCCTGGGATGACTGTTTAGTTTTCAATGTGGCGAGAACGTATATTACCATGTCGGAAGCACAGACTACGGCAATCTATAAATGATTTGTGGCATGAGACTGATGGCCGAATTTAGGGGGAGGGGAATGATCTTACTTAAGCATTTTATGGAAATTGAGTCTCTCTCCCCGAGAAGAGGGTGATGAAGCGGTATCCACGTCTGCCTCTTTTCCAGTAACCTGCTTGTTATCGCCAACGTCCAGCCGATGGTAATGAACTGAAACAAAAGCACTTGAAAGAGATGAATCAACTTGAGATTTAACAAATCAGGTCAATTTCTGAAATGCCCAAGGACCGAAGGAAATCAATAGTAGGAGTCCCAATAGGGGCCCCAAAAGGGAGGACACCAAGGTCGAAAGCCAGGGGGAGGTTGAAAACCAGTTTTGGTAGTTCACCTTTCCTCTAGGCCATTGTAAATACTTGTGTATGGGTGTAACTCAGCTATCTACAGTTCTAAGTATCTACTCTGGTTCCTCTTTAGGTCTTAAACTTCCTTTTTCCTAGTTGATGCTAAATTCTTGTGTAAGGCAATGACCTAGCTTTTATTAAAGTGATAGTGTAATGCCAGAGGCAATTCTGAATGTCACTGAACAGGCAACTTTCTTCCTGAATTTTAAGCCCATGGTCTGCTCAAGGACTTTCTAGGACAGTGGAACACCGGTCAAGGCTTGGCTATGTCTAAAATTTCCACCTTTCTAGCCTTAATGTATGTTATATCCTGTCTTCTTACTAAGACTACTACTTCTAAGACATCTTTTTATCTATATAATATGTTGCTCTGACAAAGCTATGGAAATATTTCTATGCTTATCATTAGCAAAATGGGCAGTATGTAGCTGCTGATCTAAAGCTGTGGTAGATACCTTTTTAAAGTTTGCATTTTCAGATTTTAAAACCAAGGATCATTTCCTAACTCTAATAGGCAGCAAAACATAAGCAGGTCTCTAACAAAAACATAACAGTAGATTTCTTATCTAAATTAGGATTTACATAATTAGTTAATTGACAAGAATTGCAATGAATATGAAAAGACTTGCCAAGATTGGCGATCTTAACTCTTAAAATTATCTAACAATAAGCATATAGGTAAGGTACACGCTTTTATAGCTATAAGGAGCTAGCCTGAATGGCCAAAAACAGTGTCTCTGACGAAAGCATCTTGTACATTCTCTGTACCAGTCTTTTTGCCTCACGAGTCAGCTTTTTTAGTTGTTTGTATTTTAAGTTGGCACCAGGTTGGTACTCCTTGCTGCAGCCCATGGTGGAGATACAAAGTTTCTTTATCTGTTTGTAAGTGGATGCTCTCCGATTTCTCCTCTTTTGTGTACTCAACACAGCTTTCTGGTCACCACTGTCAGGGCACTCACAGGTCACAGGTCAGCCTGTCACATTGGAAGCTAGCATGCTCTTGTAGCATTCTGTGGAAAAAACAGAAACATTCCCCCTTTTCCCCATATTAAGTATCTGAACAGGATCATGGCAAGTGCCAATAAGTGGATCCTTTTTATCTGCCCTAGACACTATTTTATCCAGTTTTTCCAAAACAAATATGTGATCCAAATAATGTGCACGGGGATATAATTTCTCTCTCTTCTTCTTTGTTTTTAAAGAAGGTATAGTTTTTAAAGTTTTACAATACCTTCTCTTTGAGAATTATAAAATATTTCAGTAACATGTGTAACATTAAATTGTTGACAAAACATCTTTTGGAGGTTTTGAAAATAAAATTTTTGAAGCAAATAAATTTTTCTTTTTTAGATTTTCTGTAACTAAAATCCTAAATATTAAAAATATGTTACCTCTAAATATTATGGAGCAACGATTACTTTTCAGAACTTTAAACTTTTCTTTGGAGGCATTAGCTAATAGAATACTTTTTTTTTTTTTTCACTTAGGAAACAATATACACTGAAAGATTTAAACTTTGTTTCTTGTATTGAAGCAGACAATAAAAATTTCATACATATTGTAAAGCTATGTTAGCCATACCTACAGGCAAAATTATCTAGTGATCACCAGTTTACTAAAAGTAAAACTCTTTGAATTTAAGCATTATTTTAAACATCTGAATAGATCTGTAACAAAGCTAAAAAGAACTTTTCTTGAACACAGGGAAAAACTTTCTTAGGCACTGTTTGTAAAATAAAAGAAGGCCACAATCTTCTCTGGGCTACATTAACTTAAACGTAGAATATTTTTTAATCTGAGCATCTTGGCCCTCCTGTAATAAGGACCAGTTTTAGAGGAACAATTTAACTGTCTATGCCTCTAATTTTTGATACTCTTTCTTAAGGATGATTACTCTTATAATTATCTTTATTACAATATACAGGTGAATTAAAGATCTTAAATTTGTAATCAAACTGCAAGCTGCAGTCAATGGAACACTGGCAATTTTAACCATAATTTTTAAGTTTTCGTTGTAATATTAGAATGTATCTATAACTTTTGGAAAGCAAGACCCAATTTTAAACAATTTATTTTCCTTAAAATCAATACTAGAAACATCACTATCACGTTACAAAGTTTGGCTGCTAATTCATGAATGTATGACAGTGTAAATTTTAATGTTTTATTAAAGAGACATTGTTTTAAAATCTTATCTCTATAAGTCTATTTTTTAGGATAAGAATTACACAAAATTTTATCTCAATTTAGAAGTATCTTTAGGGGACTAGTTTTCTGGGCTGGTTTATGCCAGGTGCTTTTGTTTGAAAATGACTCTAGCCCTGAGTTACTACTTAAGCTAACTTTGTAACCAGTGTTATACCTTTTTAATCATAACCAAATAACTTATAAGCCAATTCTCTATGACCAAGATATGTAGATTATATTTATACCTTTAAGATCAATCAAAAACCAAATGAAGTGGCTTTACGAATCTTATAAATTTAGATCAATTAAAGACTTTTACTTTTTATAGCTATACTTATAAGATAAGAACACACTTTGTCATTTGCTAAACACAATAATCACAAAATTGCAGAGAATTTTTTTAGGAAAAAAACAACTATCAGCTTAGAACTAAGAGGTTGTAGATTCTAAGTTTTTCAGCAGGACCTCTCCTGCTGTGCTTGATTTTGGCTAAAGGGAAGGGCCTCTCAGCCTCAGTTGTGTAAACTGAGAGTGATTTAGCAGGTAAAGTTTTAACCATTTTTTTTTTCTTTTTAACATGAAACATAAAACAGCCAGTCATTCAGACAATGAAACAATCATTCAGACAACGAAACAGAAAACATACATGAATTGACACGTGATTGGTGCACCAACCATAGACAATAGAAAGAGGGTAGAGAGCTTCTCCTGAAGGGGCCAGAGAGAATAAAACAGGGCGTCCCCCGATTTCTCTCTGTCCCTGGGAGAGTTTTAAAATCCATTTTCCTTTATTTCTTCTTTTCTTTTCCTGTTTGTAAGAGGTAGCTTGTTAAACCAAGATTAAAATCCAAAATTTTCTAAGTTTTTGGCAGGCATCTAAAACTTCTAATTTATTTAATCTGAGGGCAAATTTTTGAGAAAACACACAATCTCTATACACTAAATGTCTCAAATAGCCTAAAAGTTTACCATGTTAAATCTTTTTTGAAGCCATTATTAGTCCACACTTAGTTAAATATTTTATAGCCATCTGTAAAAACGCTCTCTATTTTCTGCAACCAATAAAAACACCATTGACAAAATGAATTATATATGTTTTAGGAAATGATTTCTTAACTTCCAATAAAACCTAATCTATGAATTTTCTGACCTTTACGAAGTCTCTTTAAAACCCATTTTTATTTACTCTAAATGTGTTATTGTAAATCTCTAGCAAGGGCCTCGAAGCATGCCTGGGCCCAACACACAACTTCTTACCCCAGAGAGTTCTGTCAAGGTAAGCTGAACTGACTCAAGGGGAAGCTGCCTAGCGTCTGAAAGCAGGGTAAAATTTTTCAAATAAGGCTATGCCCTCATAAAAGGGCAGGGAAGCAGAAAAGCGCATCCAACAATCTTCAGATTCTGACGCATTATCTCTTTGTGTCTTATACAACAAGGCTAAAGCAGAAGCATTCAATATAGACCACAGTAAATCAGTGGAAGAGGGGGGCCTCCCCGCAGGGAGAGTGGGCTGAAACAGGGTCGTAGCACACCCTGGGGCAGGAACAGGGGGGCGGGTACCTGGAAGTCCTATGGATCCTTTATGATTGTTAGGGATGGTTTTAAAGGTCAGGCCATTGTCATAGTTATCTTGATACAATCTTAGGCCCCAGGTGAGAGGGCGAGAACTTTCTCAAGCCTCTAAGTTCCTCCTCTTAGCAGTAAATTTTATGATCAGTGGATTACACCATCCCTTAGTGGGCTGTAAGGGCCAGGCTGCAGGCCAATGTGTTGAGGAAATTTCTGTCGCATCTGCCCCGGTATCTAGGAGCCCTTGAAACTGTTTGTCCTCTAGAAACAAAGTCGGCATGGGCCATGAATCAGTTATTTTCTGTGCCCAGTAGACTTCTGAGGATCCCAGGGAGGATAGTCCTCACTCCTCTTTCATATAAGGGAAATGGCCGAATAGTGGGAGTGGTAAGGCTTGGGCTATGTGCTCTCCAGCCCTAAGGGTAAGTGGTTCCTGTGTGGCGGTGACTAAGATTTTTATCTCCCCATGGTAGTCGGTGTCAACCACTGTAGGAGTCACCATTAGGCCTTGTAAAAGTCTGGACACTCGGCCGATGATGAGAAAAAACGTCTTTTGAGGAGGGGGCCCAAATTCACCTGTGTTAACTGCTGTTAATTGAGGCATATAATAATCAGGGGTGCCCCAGGCGGCATTTGCACCCAATGTGAGGACACAGATGTCTACTTCTAACTTGGGCCAATGGGGCTCGGCACCAATCTTGGAGCTGGAGTTAGAGCAGCCCCAATGGCCAGGTTAATAGACTTAGAAACTTGTTGAGAAAACACATCTACCTCATTACAGAGCTTGATCATACCATTTATATTTAAACTCTTGGTTTTACCTCTCAGGGCAGCCCTACATGCTGAATTGGCATTTTCAAGAGCAAGTTGTCAAACTAACAGACCCTCACTTTCCTTAGGTCCCAAAATTTTCTCAGCTGCTTTCTGGCAACGAACTGCGCATAGGACTCTTGGGGCCCTTGTATAATCTTGGTTAGGGGCATAGTTAGCGCCCTTGCTGCAGGGACAGCGCGCCAAGCTCTCAGGGCCGCTTGTGCTGTCTGGGCGAGGACAACAGGGGAGAGCCCTAATTGTTTTATGTCTGTAGCGAAATTGCCTTAACCACAGATTTTGTCAGCAGTTCAGGAGGCTGTCTTCCACAAACTCTGACTTTCAAGTTAAATATTGGCCTCTAGTGAGGACAGACTGAATAACTTTATTCCATTCATTGGGTATCAAGTAGCCTTCTGCTAAACCTTCTAATAGAGATACTGTGCGCCGGCAGCTTAGTTTTGCTTTTGTGAGATGGCGATTGGGAGCTTTCTAAAAAATCTTCAGTAAGGGCTAGGAGGCAAGCACCTTTTCCGCCCTTTTCTGCCTGCTCAAGGAGATCTCTGATGATTCCCCAATAACTAAAAAAGGACTCATGGACATCTTCTCCTTGTTTTATTAAACTATCGATTTCTTTGTCTACTTTATTCTAAGTTTCAGAACCATTTAATACCAGCCATGGACATTTCTTGTCCACAAAACAAAAATATATTATTAAATTCCCCCCTTTTTTAAAAACTCTTATCCCTCCCTCCTTAAGAGAACCCTTTATCTCTTCACTAAATGCCCCATGGTTAATGGGACAACAACTGAATGCCTAGGCTTACCTCCCGACGTCCGTACTCAACACTCGAGTGAAGTGTCAGTGGACTGTCCCACTGTTTCTCTGCGCGGTACCTCTTTAATCCTTAATCCGTTGTCCGGAGGGCAGTCGTACCTCGTGCCCCACGTTGGGCGCCACTTGACCCGTCCAGCAGGTCCAGTTATTCGAGGATCTCGAGGGGACCTCCTCCTAATAACCAAATGGGGGGTAGAGAGAGACGAGGGTCTTGTACGAATAACGACACGGAAACCGTTCTGAAGTTGTATCAAGACCCCAATGTACTGAGAAAGGTCCAAGGTTTAAATGCACAAGCAAAGGGGGAAGTACAGATACTTATCAGTGGGAGGGGTAGGGCAATACAAGCAAAAGGAGAAGTACTTATGGGAGGGGGGGCAATAGAAATTCTTTCTTTTGACAGCTACACCGGGAAGCAGGAACTTGGTGGTATCAGGGTGTGGTCAGGACAACGGTGATGACCTAGGGCTGGAACCTCCCGTGGTTCTCGGAATCCATGTGTCGGTGGCCCGCTTTTGACCCTCTTTTCTTCTCGGGGGGAGAGGCCCAATTCAGAGATCAGGACAATAGCGTTGCCTTAATGGCTCCCAACAACGTCCCCTGTGTTTTCTTGTCTCAAGGGCAAAATTACTCTCAGCAGAACAGCATCAAATCAAGAACATGGGCATAATGTTATAAGCAAAACCCTACAGTGAAGGTATGGAGGGGAGCTGTGGGCACACCCTGGTCAGACTCTGCCTCTCTGCTCATTCCTTAAATGAACCTCTGACATCTCTGCCCACAAGCAGACCGAAGGCAGTGCAGCCCTGATGTCAGATCTCAGCTGCCTTTCTCGGGTGGGGTGAGTCTGAGATGTGTGTTCTACCCCACCCCACTCCATCTGCATTTCTCTGCACTGCCCAGCTTTCCACCCTCCCCTTCCACTTCCAGAAAAAAAAAAAAAGAAAAAGAAACAAAAAACAAAAAACTACACATTTGAATCCTTTCCCTAGACCTGCTTCTGGGAAGCTCCAAACTCAAACGCCACAGAAAGATAGCCTCAGGCCTTCAGGATTCTTCTACATAAACATTGCCCCAAACTCCGCTGCAGATGATGAAATATTCTAGACCTTTGTTAGAGCTATGACCACATAGATAGCCACTAGGCACAGCTGGCTTCAGAGTGATGCTTTGTAGCTGATATGACTGAAAACCTTCATTTTACACTTTTACTGAATTTTAATGAATTGCTATGTAAGGGTTTGTTATTTGCCGAGAAATGATACTCGAGACTCAAATAGTTTGCAAAAGCAAGGAGCATTTCATTCTGCAGAAGACCAGCATGCGGGGGTCCCTCATTCCAAGATGGAGAGACCCCAAAATGAGCTTGCAGGCCCAATTTAAAGCACAGTAGGGAATTTCCAGGGTAGGTGACCTCTATCTTAATCTGTTGGGTCATCTCTAGGAACATTCCAGAACCATTGCTGGGGGTGGAAACTGTTGCAGAGGAAGTCAGGAAACTGCTGCTGACCCATTGCCCTTGCCTCAGGCCAGGTGGAGGGGCAGCTTCTGGTGGCAGGGCAGTTTCTGACTAGCTGCCTGAAGCCTGTTTTTTTTTTTTTTTTCTTCAGTAACTGACTTGCCTGGGCTTGCCCAGTTCTTAGAAACAGAGATTTAGGCCTAGTCTCCTTAACTGACCATTTAAAGGCTGTCTTGGGATCAACCTATCTCATCCCTCTCTGCTATAGTAGTATTGGTATGTACTGTGTGATTACTGTGTAGCAATACCTACAGACATGTCTTTTGGTTTCTACCCATCCTTGGAGAAGCAGAGCTATTTGATCTATAAAAAATAAAGGCTGGTGGGGTGGGGAGAAGACTGGCTTTGGGCAGTTCTTCTTTCACCTGTTTTTCTAGAAGGAAGCACACAGTTGGAGGAGCATGATTTCCCTTAAGGCAGATGTCCACACCATCGTGAGGGAGGGACTGATAAATGATTGACAGACCTACACTATCCATGAAACTGGTACCACTCAGGATGCCTGTAGGTCCTGTGTTAGACCAAATAAAATGATGCCAATTGTCTTAGTTAGAATTGCTATTGCTGTGATAAAAACCATGGCCAAAAAACCCCCAAGTTTTTGAGGAAAGGGCTTACACTTTCAGCTCACAGCCCATCTCGGGAGGAAGTCAGGACAGGAACTTAAGCAGGGCTAGAACAAGTGGGAATGTGTGACCTTAGAGAACATAAGATGACCACTGAAAGACCTTGCTAGAATAGCATGCTGGGGATCTTCCAGATAGAAAGTTGTGACAAACACTCCCATCCCGGAATGACTCAGCAAAACAAGCTTTACAAGAAAGCAAGGCATGTGCAGATAACCTGATATTTCAGTTCCCTCTTCTGGTGACTAAGACCTCACCTCACCCAGGGCCATCAGTGCTGCTTAGGGAAGGTCATGAAACACCTGCCTCTCCGGAAGGGAGAGGGTAATTATCATTTCTAAAGGGGGAATGAAAAGGTCAGTTTGGGCCAACAATGGGCTTAAACCAACTCCTGTCATTACCAAGGTCTACCCTTAAACTGTATAAAAAGTGTGTGCTTAGAAGATTCAGGGTCACCTCTGCTCCAATTGCAGGACAGCCCTGGCATGCTGGATCAATAAACCTCTTGCTTCTTGCATCAATCTCTGTCTCTGTGTTTCTGTGAGTGGGACATCCCAGATATAAGGCTCTTTGGGTCTTACAAACATAGAGGCAGGAGCTGATGCAGAAGCTACGGAGGGATACTGCTCACTGGGTGTTTCACATAGCTTGCTCAGCCTGCTTTCTTACAGAACCCAGGACCACCAGACCAGGAATAGTACTACCCACCATGGGCTGGACTCTCCCCCATTGATTAATAGTTGAGAAAACACCTTACAGCTGGATGCCATGGAGACATTCCCTCAACTGGACTCCTTCCTCTCTGGGGACTCTGGCTTGTGTCAAGTTGACACACAAAATCAACCAGTACACCAATGCTCTTTTAACAAACTCCTTAAGGACACAGGCTAACGTAATTCCTCTAGTTTCTTGTTTAGCCACATGTTCTTAAGGACATTTCCCATGACCTTGGCTTTAGTAGGTTGTAGGGAGTTAAGAGCAGTGTGCTTTGGAGAATAATAAGCACATTTTCCCAAGAAAGAATGTTTGTGAATGATCATTTGTGATTTGGACAAAGAAATGAAAATCCATTCTGTGAATAGGGTGATATTAGGCTGACCATGTGGAGTGAGGACCCTGACACTGTAGACAATGTCCTGTCCCCTGGTCTCCAGATTATCCTGGCCTGCCATTGATACCCAACTTTTCCTCTCTGTGATTATAAGACTTTAGGTCTGTTGTAGCTTCTACAAAATGGACAGAACAATACTCTTACCTGGTAGCACTGGTGTAGAGGTTAAATAAAGCTATGAGGGGAAGGGGGCAGCACATTGCTTAGTGTTCAGAAGGTACCCAGGGCTGAAGGTGTAGCTCAACCACTAGAGTACTTGCCGAACATGCATGAAGCCCTGGCTTCCATTCAGAGCACTGCATAAATCAAGCACAGTGATGCATGCCTGTAGTTCTATCACTTGGGAGAGGAGTCAGGAGACTCAGATGCTCAAGATCATCCTTGGCTACATAGCCAGCCTGGGATACATGAGAGCCTGTCTCAAAACAGACAGACAGACAGACAGACAGACAGAAGCACCTGGTTAATGCTGATGGGCATCAGACAGGCCCTAGCTCACTCATTTCTTGACTGAGTGAACTTGGCCAACTTGCTTTACATCTGCATCTTCACTTCTTCCCTTTAAAATGGAGAAAATATCCAGCTTTAAGGATCAGAAGGACTAAAGGTTCTCTATAGACAGTATGTGTCCCAAAATAGGCAATAATCTACAAATCTTTATAATGCTCTCTCTCTCTAGAAAGGTATGTGGTAGATATGCCACAGACACCTGACTTGTTATCTTCCCTGTGCTAAAAAGTACTATGAATTTTTGTAAAGTGTTTTGTTGGAGTCCTGCTGTACTAGTGGATTCTGATTTGCCTTTTGTTTCTTTTCTAAAACAAAACAAAACAAAAACTCAAAAACAAATATTTATTTTTACTTTATATTTTAAATTTTTATATCGATTTTTAATATATTTTTTATTTTATGTGTATGAGTGTTTACTTGTTTGTATGTGAACCACAAGCATACAATGCCTGGGGAGGCCAGCAGAGGGTGATGTATCTGCTAGAACTGTAGTTACAGAGAGTTGTGCGCTACCTGTGCAGGAAAACTGAACCTATGACCTCTGCAAGAGCAGCTAGAGCTTTTAACGTCTGATCCATGTCTGCAGCCCCAGGTTCTCACTTCCTACATTCTTTGATACTGGTCAGGCATCATGCATGGACTTCATTTTCCTTGTTCCTTTTGGTTATGGCTTTGTGCAAGTCTGTTGCAGGGGCGAAGTATCTAGACCAGGAATAAGAATGCATTAACGCAGGCAGAGCACTTTCCCCCAGGATCTGCTCAGCTTTGTCCATACTGTTTAATTTTGGCCTTCCCACAATCCTTTGCTATCTTTCTAATGTGCTATCATTGCGCCCATTTGACATGTATGAGAACTGGAGGAGAGAGAGGTTTTATACACATCCACGATCACACAGAGCAGAGCCAAGCTTCGAAGTCAGGCTGTGTCCCTCATGGCCACAGCTCACCACGTCCTGGGCTGTTTTCTTCTTCCTTGGAATTTCTACTCTGAAATCTTACTGCATCCCTGAGGCACACGTGAAGTGGACATTTCTGGTTTCTCTGGAAACTCAGTTATGCCATACGATGTTTTGCTGGGGCAGACAGGTGAAGGGATGTTTTGCTGAAGCAAACACATGAGAGGATGCATGATGTTCAGAAAGAATATAACTATGACCCCACAGAGAGTGGGAGGAGATTCTGGCATTGATTCACCTTGCTCAGTGTCCAAAATCTTTTCTTGCTGTGACTTTGTAGAGGGTAACTTGCTAAAGAACTTCTTGTGGTATTCCTGCGGCTACTTCCAAAGACTCAGACCAATGCGGCGCCTCCCAGTTTCTTCTGGATTGAACTGTCACTGCTGATTTGTGAGTGGTGATTGTTGAGTGGACTGGACTGCAGCTGCTGATTCGTGTTGGTGTTTGCCATAGGATGGGACTGCTAACAAAGGAGATTGGAATCGCCCCAAATAACCATTTCTAAAGAGGTCCACAACACCTTTACCCTATTAACCTTTCTTTTCCACAACTGGAGGGCTAGAACAGAGATTGAAGCATTTAAGAACCCTTATTAAAGGGTTTTGAAAAATCTAAGCCTACACACACACACACACACACACACACACACACACACACACACACGAAGGCAAGTGGTGGGAAACTGGTACTAACGGTCCACAAGACACACATGAAGGTGAGTGACAGAGATGGGGCAGCCTCTTGGCAGTCAACTGTAGGGCAGGAAAGAGACTCAGTCTTGGTCACCTCCGCCTCAACAGCTCTTGGATCATCTCTGCTTTCTTGTCTCTGAACCTCTGGGTCTTGGCAGTGAGCATACTCTACAGAGCAGCAGCAGCACACGCAGCACTTGGGGGAAGATTCTGTGCCCACCGCCCTTCAGAAGGAAGAGTTGGCGAAGCATGTAACAGGGTCGTGGACTATTACTAAATTGATTTTCTGTTCTCCGTTGCAGGCCTGTGATGGATATGCTAGAGATTGCTGATGAATGGAAGTGTAGTGTGGGCTGACAGTCAGGCTCCAGAATCCAGAAGCAAGGCCACCAGTTGTTTCAAATGGCTGCCTGTCTCCCATGACTCTGTCCAGCACACAGGATGATGTCACCCGGCAAACACAAAAGCGTTGCAAGCTCTCCCCTTTCCTTTTGAGATGGTGTCTCTGTTTCAGGCGAGCTGTGGTGGGTGGAACAATGACCTCGCACATGTTCGATCCAGCTGTGCCATATAACTCCAGTACTTGACCTTGTTAGTACTGTTGCTATCTAGCCTTTAGAAGAGTCAGGCATGTGTGGGCACAGATGGACAGGAATCCAGATAAGTCCTATCTGTGAGGACAACTGTTTGGGTCCTTCTACCTGATTCTGAAGAGTCCCACATTTAAAGTAACGTGACTGAAAAGCTCTCCTTTATATGTCTTAATCCCTTGCAGAAGTCGGTGAACAGTTTTGGACCAAAAGACATATGGCTGCCAAGGGAGGTTGAATCTGGAAGCCGAAAGAATGTCTTTAAACCCAAGCCTTCTTTAAGTGCTGAGTTTTAAAAAAGAAAGTCAGAGTTCAAAATAGCAACAGATAGTAAAATTGTTCTCCGAGTGAATCTTTTTCTCCAAATCTAATCTTCACCTCAAAGCATTTCCCGTTCCTTTGAATCCCAGCGCTGTGGGTCAGACCCTCCTTCTGCACCAGGTCCAACCTTGCCAGACCAGGAAGTAGCTTCGGAAGCTCACAGTTTCATACCTGCCCCTCCCCTATGGGCCTGTGCCCTGCACTGTGTAGGAACCACAGAGAAGCAGTTCCAAGGGCTCTCCTGAGGCCTCTGGAGAGGGATAGGCTGAGGCTGAGGCTGGTTTTGTGAAGGTGAGAACACCCACTGCTTAGGTTCCATCCCATGGACCTGGAGCTTAGGCCACTCTGTGAAGGTGGCCTTGGAAGGTAACAGATGAACAAAGGGGCTGGGAGGGGCTTATAGAGAGACTGACAGCACATACGTGGCTTAGAGAAGGTAGCCACTTCCACCTGCCAGTACAGATGTTGTGATATATTAGCTATATGATATATTTGTGTAGTTTCACCTGCCAGTACAGATGTTGTGATATGATATATTAGTTATATATACGATTTATTTGTGTAGTTTGAATAGAAGTGACCCTCATAGGTCCATAGGGAGTGGCATGATTAGGAGGTGTGGCCTTGTTGGAAGAAGTGAGTCTCAGTTTTTTCTTGCTGCCTGCAGATCAGCTCCTTCTCCAGCACGGTGTTTGCATGCCGCCATGATAATAATGGACTAAACCTCTGAAACTCTAAGCCAGCCCCAATTAAATGGTTTCTTTATTAAGAGCTGCCTTTATAAGACACCATGGTCATGGTGTCTCTTCACAGCAATGTAAGGCCTAAGATTATATTATAATATCATATAATATTATATCATATCATACCATATCATATCATATCACATCATATTCTATGACATATAAACAAGGTCTCACATCTCATGCAGCCCAGAATGGGCTTGAACTCACTGGGTAGCTGATATGTCATTGAACTTCTGATCCTCATATCTTCACATCCCAAGCACCAATATTCTAGCCGTGGGCACTGCATCTGGCAGCTCTCAGGATAGTGCCCAGCGCCTTGTGCATGCTAAGCAAGTACACTACCGATTGAGCTACAACCCCAGGCCCAGAAATACAGATTTTTAAAAAAATATATGAACTATCGATCTTTTTCTTTTAAGCAAGGTCTCACTATATTATATATTATAATATATAATATATATTATATCTCAGGGTATATTATAACCCAGGGCAGCCTCAAACATGGACCAATCCTCTTGCTTTAGCCTCAGTGTGTCATTACATGCATGCACTACCATACTCAACTACAATTTATCTTTAATTTTTAAAAAATTATTTCTAAGTGTACATGTAGGTGTTGTTTTGCCTGCATTTATGACTATACACCATACAGGTGCCAGGTGTTGGAGCAGGCCAGAAGAGGGTGTCAGCTCCCTTGAGCTGCAAGTAAGCATGGTTGTGAACCACCACATGGGTGCTGGGAATCAAACTCAGGTCCTCTAAAAAAGCAGTCAGTCCTCTTAACTGCTGAGCCACCTCTCCAGCTCTTCAGCTTCAGTTTTTTTTTTTGTTTGTTTGTTTGCTTTTGTTTTTTCGAGACAGGGTTTCTCTGTGTAGTCCTGGCTGTCCTGGAACTCACTTTGTAGACCAGGCTAGCCTCGAACTCAGAAATCCGCTTGCCTCTGCCTCCCAAGTGCTGGGATTAAAGGCGTGTGCCACCACCGCCCAGCCAGCTTCAGTTTTATAAGGTTGACAATTGCCATGTTTTGTGCCAGCCCCTGGTGTGGTGATGTGAGAGGTGGAACTTTAAGAGGAGGGCCCAGTGGTTAGGTGAATGGGGGACCAATGGGACCAATAAGGTCTTGAGAACAAGCTAAGAGGCAGACTCTTGTGAGACTCCAGGAGATTCCTTCCCTTTGCACGCCATGCTTTCTTTGCCTCTTTCTTTCTCTCTCTCTCTCTCTCTCTCTCTCTCTCTTTCTCTCTCTCTCTCTTTCTCTCTCTCTCTCTGTGTGTGTGTGTGTGTGTAGAGCCACTCAAGCACTCTGGAAAGTTTGTGCTGCCTGACCTTAGATGTTCAGCTCCAAACATCTCTCTATACTGTGCTTAGCCTCAGGTATTTTGTTACAGTGACAGAACACAGGTCACAGCAAAGTGAAACCTTACAGACACTATCTCTAAGACCCAAACAGAACATACTCTAGGCTGTCTTGTGCCTCTGAGCCATCCTTCATGCTGAGGGAGGAGCTTACTAAATGAGCAACCAGACCCAGCCTTGCACTTCACCTTTACAACATCAGAGGGCATTATTATGGCATGACAATTTTTGTAGTTGATCATATTTCAGTCTTAATTTTATGGTTTCTTGGGTTTTTTCCTTTGTGTCAACTCACTCACTTATTTCTATACTGTCCCCTTGTATGTGTCACTGAAGAATCCCACTGAGGATTAAAAAGGAGAATTACTAACTGCAGGATCTCTTCCTCCTGTTCTTGCAGGTCCACCAGGTGAGGCTGTGCATTGTAGCCAGATCTCCACTGGGCAGAAATTGCCAATCTCTCCTGCAGACCTGTACTGTCCTTGAATGGACACAATTTACAGGCTAGGACAGCTTAGTTCTGCTGAGACAGAATAGGCTAGTCCTTAATAATTCCTGTTTTTCAAAGGTCTGTCAAATGATCCTGGGCCAGAGGCTGAAGACTGATGCTCCAACTTCCTGATTTTCCTGGGGCTGTATGGGTAGGCAGCTGTCTCTACAATTTGTCTCAGTTCTGGAAGCTGTGTTAGGCTTCCTATATATTTTCAGTTAATATTAGTCATTCTTGGATTTCTGATGAGGTTGAAGACTTACAGTCTCATAGCCAACCCAGGCTATTTACATTGAGAGATCAGATTTGAGAGGATGGTTTTCAGATGGCATACAATCTAAAGTAAGGACATAAGTCAGGTGCAGAATTATAAGTCTTTTAACTTAGGACAGATGACAGAGTGTTCTATTTTTATTGACAAAAATAATGGACTGG
The DNA here is from genome assembly GCF_000001635.26 of Mus musculus. Taxonomy (NCBI): domain Eukaryota; kingdom Metazoa; phylum Chordata; class Mammalia; order Rodentia; family Muridae; genus Mus; species Mus musculus. The sequence continues at coordinate 37,089,032 of NC_000081.6, forward strand.
GTGTTAGGTCTATCTTGTACCTTATAAATTACAAAATGGTAATATTTGTGCTCAGTTTATATTTGAAAGGTTTTGTTTTTTTTAATTTGAACGGAAAGGGTGACGTGTAGCAGGATTTTCCCTGTCAAATTAATTTAATTATTATTACAAGAAGCCTGTGATTGGATAAGGAAAAGGGAGGCAGTGTGAATAGGAGACGGGGATGGAGGAGACAGGAAGGAGAAGGAGGAAAGATGGAGGAAGAGGAAGATGATCCAGATTTCATGTGGCTTTAAATAGCCACAGGTAGTTATGAATATCACAAAGGATAGAATAATTGGGATAACTTGTCTAATCTAAGTGGGGGAGCCTGTATCATTATCAATTGGCTCTGAAATTATTGTGTGGGCATCTTGTGAATTGAGAATCTATTGTTATATAAATCTGACTGGTTAATTATAAGCTTCAAGAGTTTTGATTTTACCGGGTTACTGGGTATTGTGACATATAAGTGAGAGGTGGGCGGTCATTGCACGGGGCTAGTGTGGCAGCAACCCGTCAAGGGAACTAGTCAGGTGGAAATGTTGGGAGCCCCAGGCCCCAGGTCACACTAGTCAGGTGGAAATGTCTTGGGAGCCTCAGGCCACAGAGTCTGCTGGGATGAGAACACCTGGTTGGAGACATGTGGCCCACCAGTGCCCGGCGTAGCACAGGAACTTGCCGCTCTTTTTAATTTTTCCCACAACATCCACCCATTTGAATTCGTCTTCAGGTGAACACTAAGATGATCCTGGTAACTCCACTCTTCTTGTCAGTAATTGCGTTTGACCTGGTCACATGACCCTACGCTGGCCAAAGAGATGTAAGATAAAGTCAGAGGGTGGGAATACTTCAGGAAAGTTTGTTGGCTTGCTTGTCTACCTGCCTTCCTTTCTCCCACCCCTCCTCTACCCTTCCCCTCTTTCCCCTCCCTCTCTTCTCCCTTCCTCTCTCACTCTCGCTCTCTCTTGCTCTCGCTCTCTCACTCTCTCACTCTCTCTCTCTCTCTCTCTCTCTCTCGCTCACTCTCTCTCTCTCACTCTCTCACGCTTTCTCTCTTTCTCTCTCTCTCTCTCTCTCTCTCTCTCTCTCTCTCGCGCGCGCGCGCGCGCGCGCGCTCTTGCTTTCTCGCTCTCTCTTGCTCTCTCCTGAGAAAGCAGTTGAAGCTTTGTGTACCCTGGCTGACAATCCTGGGACACCCTCCATCTGTTTCTGCTTAGGTAATAAAGTCAATTTTCCCTATCAGTGAAGCTATTTTTAGTCATCTCTTTTTACTGAACTCTGATATAAAGTATCCAAAAAGAAAATTGTGAGTTATTAACCAGACCCAGCTCAGGAAGTCAAACTATTTTCCTACAGAAAATGAAGTCCAGTTGCCAGGAGGGCTGGTCATACTGAGCCCAGATGGAGCCCTGTGGCCCTGTGAGTTCTGGTGGTGGTGGTGGTGGTGGTGGTGGTGGTGGTGGTGGTGGTGTGTTGTGTTGTATGTATGTCTTGAGGAACCAGAGGTGTTAGCGCCTCTGAAGCTAGAGTTCCAGGCCACTGTCACTGCCTAACAGGAGTTCTGGGAACTGAAGCAGGTCCTCTGGAAAAGCAATACTTTCTCTTAGCTACTGAGCTGTCTGTCCAGCCCATAAAGCAGACTCTTAAAAACCCTGATGCCTCAGCCCTCACCAGAGACTTTGAGTAGATGAGAGTTAACAGAGACCTACACTGGTCAGTGTGCAGAGAATAAGCGAAGCCAGCATGCTCACCCCTACATGGAACATCTGTAAAACATCTCTCCCGGGGATCTACTGAAGATGGGGCAGAAAGCTCATAAGATCCAGTGGTAGTGGGTTGTGGGGCAATGGGCTACACACAGACAGCCTGGTCTCCAGTCTAGCTTAGGTCTTGAACCCGGGTGGGACCCTGTGGGTGGTAATTTCCACCTACATGGGACGGAAGGCGTTTGATCATGTCTCCTGGACCCCTGGCTCTTGTCAAAGTTACCGACCCCACAGCCCCCACAGGAGAGATGTGTGGCTTTCAGTCACATAGGAACAGCGCCAAGCCTTCCCACATGCAAATAAGGTTTTCCCCAAACTCAGTCCAAGCCAATGAGAGGTACCTGCTGTCAAACCCTGAATCACCCCAGAACTGTATATAAATCCATCCAGGGAATTAAAGGTGCGTGAGAACTACTCCTTCTTCTGAGTCGTTTGTTCCAAGAGCTGTAACACTTGGGAAGAGATCTTCTCTCCCAAAGAGCCACCTGAGGTTCCACCGCATTCCTTACTGTATAGTTGGCTTCTTGCCCAGCCTGACCCGACTCAGTGCAGAGCTGCAAGTGACCTGGAAGGCACAGCAGAGACTTTGTCTCCCTGCCTGCACTCACTTCCCTTTGCTGGAACCCTCGCCCCAGGCCTGGACAGAGATCTCTGTGGAAAACCTCTGGTACCCAGGCCCACAGTGGGTGACTTCAAGAAAGCAGTGCTTTCCTGACATGACAGAGCAGATGCACAAATGAACTCACAGCATTTGTGACAATATGGGTTACCCAAGTAATCTCAAGCTGGAAAAATCTCAGCATAAGGAGGGGGAAGGGACAGGAAATCCCACCCCCAGATGAAGGGCTTTTGGCATTTGATTGCTGCTGGGAGAAAAAAAATTAAGTTTCTTTAAAGGTGTGAATCCTGGTATATTAACAACACCCAGGCCCCATGCCAATAATCAGCACACAATCTGAGATTAAAGGAACTCAAAAAAGAGTCCCTCCCTGAGTGTGGTTGTGCATGCCTTTGATCCTAGAAGGCAGAGGCAGGCAAGTCTGTATGAGTTTGAGGACAGCTTGCTCAGCATAGAAAGTTCCAGGTCAGCAAGGGATACACAGAGAAACCCTGCCTCAAAACAAACAAACAAACAAACAAACAAACAAACAAACAAACATAGAGAGAAAAAGAGACAGATCCAGGGACAGAGACAGAGAGACAGAACACAAAGCTGGGTACGTGTTATTAGACGCGTTCTCACGACCGGCCAGGAAGAACACCACAGACCAGAATCTTCTGCGGCAAAGCTTTATTCTTACATCTTCAGGAACAGAGTGCAAGAAGCAAGAGAGAGCAAGAAGCAAGAGAGCGAAAAAGCAAGAGAGAGAGAAAAGCAAGAGAGAGAAAAAGCAAGAAAGAGAGAAAAGCAAGAGAGAGAAAACGAAACCCCGTCCCTCTTAAGGAGCATTCTCCTTCGCCTCGGACGTGTCACTCCCTGATTGGCTGCAGCCCATCGGCCGAATTGACGTCACGGGGAAGGCAGAGCACAAGTAGTCATAAGATACCCTTGGCACATGCGCAGATTATTTGTTTACCACTTAGAACACAGCTGTCAGCGCCATCTTGTAACGGCGAATGTGGGGGCGGCTCCCAACATCTCCCCCTTTTTCTTTTAATAAGAGCAAATAGGCCACCCATATTAATGAGAGTGGAGATAGAGGTCAAATCCCCAGTGTGTAGGTAAAGGAGCCATGTACAGGATTAGCTCTTAGGCTTACAGGCTTTTACCCAGAGCAACCCTGACCTGTTCCCGTGTCGTTTTGCCTGGGGGAAGGGAACTAGGACACTGAACCTTCATGAAAGATGACATGTCTCCCTAGAATAGGCTCATATATGCCGCAGAGCCTTTCCATTGCAGTGCTTAGCCTTGCAACTCTCTCGGGCTGCTGAAGCACACTCACTCTATCCCGTGCAATGAGTCTAGCCTCATGGGATATAAGAGCTGAGTGGCCAGCGACCTATTGCCTAAGCATAGATATATCAGGGGAAGCTCCATGTTCTAGTCCTGCAAGCGCCTGGGCAATAACCACCTTGTCTCTCCTAGTTTAGGCCTTAAGCTTACAGACCAATCAAAGAAGCAACACTAATCCACAGCAAAGTGTATCTCCAAATAATATTAATCCCACCCATTTTTTAAAGAAAGAAAATGCTGAGGAGATCCAATTGGGTAATCCTTTGGTCAGGGACAGGTCCAAGCGCGTGGAGTTGACCTGAAGTCTCAATTCCCGAAGGATCTGTTCAAATTCAGCCATCCAATTCTGTAACATATACTGAAAAAGACTTTTTGACAAATTAGCTGCCCTAGTAAATTTAACATACTGAATGGAAGTAACACACAATCCCGGAAACTTTTGTTCACATCCCTGCTGAGTTATTTGTCATAATACATCTAGTTGTATCTGGACAAGATCTATGAGTTGATTAACCAGCATGAGACCTCTCTGTATCTTGACATTAGCTGAGGCCTGTTCATCTATGACTGTAGTCACTGAGGCTGACAAAGTGTTAATGGTGTCAGTCGTCTGGACCTGTCCAGACAGAGCCAAGGCTGTCTGAATTAAGGCCAAACCCAGTTCCCAGTTAGTGGTAAAAAAGCAGGAGAATACTTGAGCATTATACATCACCGTCATTGGGAGTGGGAATGTCGACATTATCCCCCAACGCTGCTCTCTCTTTATTATTGACGCCCTGGACATCACCAAGACGAGGGACATTAGTATTCCCTTGGTCAGTCTGGATTTTTCGGGTGAGTCTTTCTGGTACCCAAAATGGGTTGTCTTCATTCTGTGGGAAAACACAGATAGCTCCCCTGGATCTTATCAAAATAGGATCCGGGCCATACCATTTATTATCAAGGACATTTTTCCATTTAACCATCTCATTGGGCCTATCTGGCTCTGAACAATGACGTTCAGCCGCAGTATGGCCATGAACATCAATATTTAAAAAATTGAGTGTAAAGAGTGCCAAAGACACCGACACTCTTGGTGCTCGGGGTACAGTCTCCTCAAAAGTTCCCCTCTTCTGTTTTATAAGATAGGCTTTGAGGGTGCGATGCGCACGCTCAACAATACCCTGTCCTTGAGGGTTGTATGGAAGTCCAGTCAGGTGGGTTACGTCCATCTGACGGCAGAACTGTTGGAATTTTTGAGACGTATAAGCTGGTCCATTATCAGTCTTAAGGAGTCTGGGTTTCCCCCAAGCACTCCATGCCTCAAGACAATGTTGAATCACATGTGAGGCTTTTTCTCCGGTTAACAGAGAAGCAAACATGATGCCAGAACATGTGTCAATGGACACATGGAGATATTGAAGTTTTCCAAAGGAAGAAACATGTGTAACATCCATTTGCCAGACCTGTAGAGGTCGAATACCGCGTGGGTTAATTCCCACATGAGGAACTGGCAAGAACTCACAGCAGCTTTGACATTGAGTAACAATGTCACGGGCTTCTTTTCTTGTCAAGGAGAAACGACTGCGTAATGTTTCAGCCGTCACATGAAAATTGTTATGAAAGTTTCTTGCAGCCTCTACCGGGGATGATAGGGCAGCAGCCACCACTTTAGTGGCCTTATCTGCCAAATCATTTCCCAGAGCCATGGGGCCAGGTAGGCCTGAATGGGCTCTAACATGAGTAATATAAACAGGAGATCTTCTAGATAACAAAACTAATTGTATCTGCTGAAAAATATTGGCAACTCTACTGGAAGGCTTAATCACTCCAGCCACTTCTAAAAGATTTACTGCATTTACCACATAACAGGAATCTGACACAATATTAAGGGGTTCTAAAAAGGTTTTTAAAACTTCTAAGACCACTAAACATTCTACCACTTGAGGTGAATTTTCATTATATTGTTTGGATACCACTTTACCATTAGCCACATAGGCACCTATGCCAGTTTTTGATCCATCAGTATATACCACAATCCCATTTTTAAGTGGGTTTCTTACTGTTATTTGTGGAAACACAACAGATTGATTTTGGGCAAACTGTAAGATTGGATGTTTTGGATAATGGTTATCTATTTTTCCTGAAAAGGAGGTAACTAAAACTGCCCAATCATTAGATGTGGCTGCCAAGGTTTGAACCTGTGCAGCGGTATAAGGTACAATTAAAAGATATGGACTTTGCCCAAAGTGGGTGATTGCTGCTTTTAGGCCTTTAAGGGCAAGCTGTGCAATTGCATCAGGATACCAATCTATTATTTTAGCTGGGGATACGTTTGGATGGATCCACAACAATGGCCTATTCTGCCACAAAACTGCAGTTGGCAATTGTGCTGTCTTAAAGACACACAAACTGAAAGGCTGCGAATCCTCAATACGTTGTAATTGTGCATTCTGTAAGGCCTTTTCCACTTTTTGTAAGGCCTGGTTAGCAGCTAGAGTAAGAGTCCTAGGGGAGGAGATATGAGGATCTCCTTCTAAAATACTAAACAAAGGCCTTAACTCAGCGGAAGGAATCTTTAAAAAAGGTCTGAGCCAATTAATATCTCCCAACAGCTTTTGAAAATCATTTAAGGTATGGAGGTGATCTCTTCTTATCTCTACCTTTTGGGGCACAATCTTATCTGGGGACACCACAGAGCCCAAGAATTGTCCTGTATCAGAAATTTGGACCTTTTCTGTGGCTATCTGTAAACCCCACTGACTTAAAGTTTTAAGTAGAAAAGGATATGCCTTTTGTAGCATGGTAAGGTCTTTATGGCACAGGAGGATGTCATCCATGTAAAGGAGCAAAATTAAAGAGGGGAATTGTTCCCTCATTGGCAAAAGAGCTTTTTGCACATAAAGCTGGCACATTGTAGGACTATTGGACATCCCCTGTGGTAAGACCTTCCATTGATACCTCTTATCAGGTTTAGCAGAATAAGCTCTCTGACCCGTTAACAAGTCAAAAGTCCAATCTCTCTGCTCTGGAGTCAAAGCAGCTGCGTTTGCTCGGGCCTGCGCTTGTGCAGCTTCGTGCCAAAGCGCTCTCCATTCCATATATTTGCCCATACTAGGGAGAGCGGCTTTTACAACCGTTTGCCAGTCAGCAGGAGTTAGTGCCATGCCGGCGAGCCTGTCTAACTGCACCAAGGTAAAATTAGCATTGGTTCCGTATTTACGGACCGACTCGGCAATTTCTTTAATTTGTAAGTATTCTACCGGAGCGTGGACACGCCCACCCTCGGCTCCTTCAAAGACCGGAAATGCCTGTTGTATTTTCCTTTGTTCCTCTCTGGGAATGAATGAGTCTGCGCACTGCCTCTCTGCGCACTGCCTCTCTGCGCATTGCTGACGCACTACGGGCTGACGCACTACGCAGGGCGGGGACTCCGCATAGGGCGGGAGTGCACCTGGTAGCCGATTGCCCTGAGGCCAATTAGCAAACTGGCCTTCGCCAGCCGCTTTTGGCTTTTTCCTTAAATGACTAGTTAGCACTTTACTTGGCGGCTGGTATCCTTTTCTTTCATAATGAGCCGCTTTTTTCTCCCAGTCTGTTTCTTCAGAGCACAGGCTCCTTCTCCTAGAGACCTCCGCTAATTGATCTTTCTTCTTTTCCCTTTTTCCTCTTTTTCTTCTAATCTCTCTCCAGGTATTCTTACCTAACCTTAACTTTTCCTCGGGTTCAAGACCCTTGGAAAGGCCTGTATACTTATTTTGTGTACCATATTTTCTCTTTGTTCCTACTCTCTCTCCCCGCTTTACTTCTGATAGATTGTCCTGAATTTCCTCTAGAATTTTTAGCCCTGCCTTAAGCACTATATAACATGTGAAAAGGAACAAAAGGGCTCCTAACACCAGAAAAAATTCAAGGCCAAACATATTCCACTTTACTTCTGATAGACTGTCTTGAATTTCGTTAGAAAGTTCAAGATCAGACTTATCTTGTAAAGCTATACTTACGGGTTACCGCCGTTCCCCAGCTGAAAAGTTCTGAATTCATACAGTTGAATCCTTCTTAACAGTCTGCTTTACGGGAACCTTTATCACCGTCGTTCCCCAGCTGATGAGTTCTGAATTCGGCAGTTGAATCCTTCTCAACAGTCTGTGTTACGGGAACCTTTATAAACGTGATCCGCAGTTCTGGTTCCGGAATGAGGGATCCTCCTTGCGCCAGTCCCGAGTTTTTTTCTCGTCCCGGAATTCGGCACCAATTGTTATTAGACGCGTTCTCACGACCGGCCAGGAAGAACACCACAGACCAGAATCTTCTGCGGCAAAGCTTTATTCTTACATCTTCAGGAACAGAGTGCAAGAAGCAAGAGAGAGCAAGAAGCAAGAGAGCGAAAAAGCAAGAGAGAGAGAAAAGCAAGAGAGAGAAAAAGCAAGAAAGAGAGAAAAGCAAGAGAGAGAAAACGAAACCCCGTCCCTCTTAAGGAGCATTCTCCTTCGCCTCGGACGTGTCACTCCCTGATTGGCTGCAGCCCATCGGCCGAATTGACGTCACGGGGAAGGCAGAGCACAAGTAGTCATAAGATACCCTTGGCACATGCGCAGATTATTTGTTTACCACTTAGAACACAGCTGTCAGCGCCATCTTGTAACGGCGAATGTGGGGGCGGCTCCCAACAGGTACGGAGATGAGGGAAGATTTAAGAGGATTCGAGAGAGGTTGTGATAAAAATATATTGTATGTGCATCTTAAAGAATTAATAAAAATATAACTTAAGCAAAGTCAAACAAAGAAACACTGGAGTAAGTGAGGCAGAATTGTTCCTCCCTGACACTCAAGGCACAGTCAGAGACTCTCGTGTATGATTGCAGCGCCCCCACGAGAAGACTGACTGCAAAGACACCGCACAGCTGAACCAAAGTATATTTCCTTCAGGGTTCTCTTCCCAGGCTTCTTAACTCTGTCTTGTAGCTCTGTGCTGTACCCACTAATAACGAATGGGTCCAGAGAATTCAGCAAATCCAAAAAGGTCACCATTTCAACCTTGTCTGGCTTTCAAGTGAAATTTTTGGTTCAAAGCAAAAAAAGTCGAGTTTATTTAGGAGACTGGTGGCTTAGAATAACAGCTGCAATAGGGGGTGTGGGTAGAAATAGAGACCCATCACTTTGTCCTTTCTAAACATTCACTTAAAGCTCACGTTTTAGCCGGGCATGGTGGCACACGCCTTTAATCCCAGCACTCGGGAGGCAGAGGCAGGCGGATTTCTGAGTTCGAGGCCAGCCTGGTCTACAAAGTGAGTTCCAGGACAGCCAGGGCTATACAGAGAAACCCCGTCTTGGAAAAAAAAAAGCCCATGCTTTATAACTACTTATTGGTCTTAATGGGGAAAATTTCACTAGATGGTGCTTGAAGACTTGGAAAACAACATACAACCTGAATTTAGAACTTCAGGTCTTGCGTTCTGATTTGTTCAGAGCTGACGGTGTGCTTGGTGGTCTCAAGAAGGTGTCTGCTACTGTAGGCCTCTCTGTGTGCACAGCAGAGGTTAATGATGCTACAGGATTCAGGCCTCTCCATCCACCTGGTCACCACTGAATTCTCAGCATTAGTACAAAGCATCCCTCCTGGAGTCCGAGTAGGACACCTTCCCCTGGGCTGGCTGTGGGACCTGCAGCAGGCACTCAATGTGTCTTCCTCAGATGACTTCAGGCACACAGAAGCTGTACCTCCATTCTCCAGGCAGGAAAGACCAACTTAGCATAGTCAGACGGTCTGCCAAAGTGGAGAGTTACCCACCTCCACCCGTTTGTGGCTGTGGCGTCCTGCTTTCCTAGGCTTCTGTCTGTACCTATGTGAGTGCCCTCCCTTCCCTTCTGCTTTGACCTATTATGGGCTGGCTAGTAAGTAACACTCATGCGCTACTCTAGGAACTCTCTATGACTTCCTGGGAGAATATCAACACAGAAATCTTACTAGACAAGAAAGGAGTGCATGTGTACGTGTGAGTGTGCGCACGTGCGTGCGTGCTTGCGTGCGTGCATGTGTGTGTGTGTGTGTGCGTGCATGTGTGTGTGTGTGTTCCTGTGTGAATATCAACACTGGAATCTTAATACACAAGAAAAGAATGTGTTCATGTGTGAGTGCCTGCATGCATGTTTATATCTTTCTGAAAACGACTTTAAAATAAGCAGTCTCAGACTCACATACAGTCTGAAAACATGTTTTTACCACACTGTAGGAAAGGCATTACTGCATGTGAAGCAGAGAAGACAAACAAGAGAGAAGGGTCATTTTAGGACAGGAGAGGAATAAACTTGTCCGTAAATTATATAACACATGGATTGCATAATACATTAGCAAGTAATATGTTACTTCTCAAACTCTCAGGAGGGTAAAGACTATTCCCCTGGCCTTTTCTTCTGTTCAATATTAAAAATGAGTTAGAATGTAACATCAGATTATGTCAAACCTTTAATAACACCCACACTTAGAGACAATATTAAAAGAAGCAGAGAACTGCTATTCTCCACTTACACCCTTGTAACTAGAGCTGAAACAGGCTTTCTGACACAACAGAGTTGTTTGTCTTCCATTTGCCACCCTAAGCAGTTCTGTTGACCCGCCCTCCCTGACCATGGTCCCTGCTTTGGCTGTAAGCTGACTCATCAGCCTTTCATGTGTGGGGAGAAGAAGCCCAGCATTGTCTATGAGGTGGACTTGGACTTGATGCTGGACACCCTTCAGTTTCTACTCCCAGGATCTACAGAATGCAGCTAGCACACAGTGTACTATGTAACAGTCTCCAATGAGATCACTGTTGCTGTGTAACAAGCAACCCCAAGATAGAGGGCTTCATATTGCATCTCCTTTCCTATCACTCATTGCTCTGTGGATCAGGAGTTCTGGGAGAACGTGCCTTGGCGGTTTCCTCGTCCTTGATACGGTATTGTCCATCTGACCATTGGTCTGGTGTAGAGCAATGGCCTTGCTCGTATATCTAGTAGGGACAATTACGACGCTGTGGTGATTTGACTAAGAAATGTCCATCATAGGCTCACATATTTAAATAGTTGGCCCCCAGTTGGTGGCATTGTTTGAGGGGAATTATGGAGCCTAGGAAAAAGCTTGTTATAGCTTAGCCATTTCCAGTACTACAGTTCATTCTTTGCTTTGTGTTTACAGTAGAAGATGTCACCTGTCAGCTCCCTGCTAAGGCTGCCTGCTGCCAGGACTCTCTCACCATTATGGATTCTCCCCTCTGGAACCGTAAGTCAACAGAAACTCTTCCTTCCTGAGTTACTTTTAGTCACAGAGTTTTATCACAACAGAAGGCAACTGATAAGCATGTGACTTGGGTCCTTTGCATTTCTTAGTAACCAAGGTAACCCTGTGTGGAAGCAGGGGAAGCTCTGAGTGAGTGTGTGTTGTTGACATGATAGGCTATGTCAAAAACCCCACAGCCTCAGATGCACGGGGAGCAGCACCCCGCCCCGCCCCGCCCCCGCCCCGCCCCCGCCCCGGTGAAATGGAGGAATGGTAAAGTCTTTTTCTCTCAGTGAGATGTGTGCAGTATGTGCAGAAATGAGCAACTGCAGCTTCATCATGCTGGATAACTGCAGCCTGAGACTGCTCCTCTCCAGAGAGATCTACGTAGACTAGTGAGCCACTCCCACTATGCTGCACTTAAAAAAAAAAAAAAAAAGCCTAGGTTCTGGGTTGCTGTGCAGTAATGGTGCTGCTCCAGCAGAGGGAGCACGACCTACCTGATTGTCTGTCCCTTCTTTCCTTTACTACCCAGTCAGGGCAATCCCTTGTAAGACAAGACATTTCCCTTCCAGCACGGCAGCTGGACTTCTTACATGAAGAGCCAAGTACCCAGCAGCAGTGATCTTCAACTGTCAAAGTGAGTCAATGCTCGGATCTGGTCCAAGTAGACACAGAGCCGATATAATAGAAGCAGAATAGATAGCATCAGCCCGCGACCAGTCTCCTGTGATGACGATAACCATTCAGCTAGTTATGAATGGACACTGACAGTTTTAAGAAATTTCCATATGCACAAGAGAAAAGAGCTACATATTTTCTGCTACAAAACCAAAAGGTTCCCAGATGCCTCCCCTCAAATGAGTGGCCATCGATAGGTTTCCCGGAGCACAGTGGCTGTTATCAGTTATTCATCCACAGAGACCTTCAGAGAGGACACAGCTGTGAGGTGGTTGTGAGTCTGGATATCTGATAGCTTTCCCCTCTCCTGTGCTAAGCTCAAAATTGGCCACAAAGTTGTCTTACCTCCTAATCCCAACTGTGGAGTTGAGTCAAATTGACTTTACAGATAGGGTAGTTACGGATGCTGAAATACAGAGCTTATCTCAAGTTGCCTGGCCATATGCAATGTGACCATAAGGACCGTTATAACTGGGACGCAGGAGACCAGGGTGGTTAGTGGGAGAAGGAATGGTCAGAAGCAGTGGGCAGCCTCTGGAAGTTAGCACAGACAGGGAACAGATTGTCCAGTAGAGCGGCTCTTTGACATTGGCCTCTGAGCCATGGAGAGCAGCCCCAGAAGGCTGGCCATCTGTTAGTGACCTTGGAAGCTGGGTGGTACTACACACTGACTTTCTCTTGAGTGCTCTTTCTCTGTCTTGTATGTTTTAAAGTTTCTGTGACTGAGTAGAGTGAAAGAGAGCTGTGGCTTTGGGGACCAGGACAAATGAGGGGAGGTGGCACTATAAAGTGTTCCCCTAGGGGCTAGAGAGATGACTCAGTGGTTAGAACACTACTGCTCCCACAGAGGACCCATGTCTGGACCCCAAACCAGCACCAGTCAGCTCCCAACCACCTGCAGCTCCAGGGCCAGCAGATCCACTGCCCTCTCCTGGTCTCCAGGGGATCCTGCATCACCTTACAGACACATGCATACATGCAATAAGAATAAATCTTAAACAGAAAGGGGTATGTATGCATTGGGGTTACCTAGCTGGAGACTTTCAGGCCTCTGTGCTACACGTCACTTCTCCCCAAATACTTGCCCACCTGCCCCTTAAAAGCCTGCTTGTTAGCTGGGTGGTGGTAGCACACGCCTTTAATCCCAGCACTCTGTAGGCAGAGGCAAACAAATGTCTGAGTTCAAGGCCAGCCTGGTCTACAGAGTAAGTTTCAGGATAGTCAGGGCTATACAGAGAAACTCTGTTTCTAAAAACAAAACAAACAAATAAACAAACAAAAAGCCTGCTTATTTTCAATTGAGTATCTGAGGACAGCAAGCAGTCCAGACTGCTTTCTGTTGTTTGGCTAAGCCATTGGAAAATTCTTGTACATGTGTAGACTTAACTGTCTGCTTTACCCCCCACCCCCACCCCCACCCCAGGCCTTAGAATCAGGCCTGGGCCAGAGCAAGTCCTGAGCTGTTGCTGACAAATGGCTACATAGCTACACAGTTTGTACATTTTACATTCACAGGCTTGTGGTGAATGAATAATGTTTGTAAGATTTCAGAGAAAAGGAGGATGTAGCAATGCAGACTCCAGACTGAGAGAAAAGCCTGCTGTTAGGGGTAGAGAGAGTGCCAGTTTCTACCTTCAGGTTGCCTTCCCTCAGGCCACAGCACCATCTTCTGGACAATGGTAAACTAGGGTTAGTCTAAAATTCCCTCAAAGGCTAAATCCGTGGATTAGCTGGAAAGAAAGGCTGGCCAAGGGCATGCAGGACACACCCAGCTGCTTGAAGTACACCATTGTGTATGTGCAGTTTGTGTGTGTGTTTGCGAAGCTAACACAATACAGTGGTTAAGATTTCACATGGTTCACAAACATAAAACCAGAATAGAGAAATGCCACAGACCCTCTGGGCCCCTTTGTCTGCGTGGAACGGGTCTCTAGTTGCGGGTGGACAAAGCGTAGGATGAGTGACAAACAGACGCACACAGGAGAGTTCGTGTGGAATCTGAATGTAATGTCAAATCGAGCATCAGACTTTTTATGCAAAAGACAATAAGGAAGTTGAGTGACATATTCGCAAGGTACAAATGAGGTAACCAGATGCTTAATGACTCTTACACAGAACAGAGGAATGAAAATGCAAAGACTGGCAGGAACTGGGCAATAAAACAACTGAGACAAAGTCAGCTCTATCTAAGGTCAGCTATAGTCTTAGAAGCCAGGTGTGAGGTCTTTACACTCCTAGGGCAAGGGCTTTCACACCCAAGTCATGGTTCTAACTAGGGAGTTCCGATCTAGCTAACCATCTCATGAATAATGCAATACTCTAAAACCACATCCCGATCTACTTTCTAAACCATTGTAAATTCCTGTATATGGGAGCGACTTGGCTTTTATTGATAGTGTAATACCAGAGGCTACTCTGAATGTCACTGTCTAGCTCAAGGGCGTTCTAGGACTGTTGGAACACTGAGGCTTTAGCTATGTCAGAATTTAATCTTAAAAGGCACTTATAATAAAGAGAGCACGTGGATCCATCCACTAGACTAATGCAGGAATGGAGAATTAAGAGAACTCCAGACTCCAGGAGGAGAGCTTCCTTGAAACTCTTTTTGCCTCATGAGCAGCTTTTAGGCATCCCTGCCTGACAGGCTGACTCGACTGGAGTGCCCTGGCAGAGAAAATTCTTTAGGTCTGAGTCAGGGTAATCGACTTAGAGAATCTTCAAATAACTTAAACAAGCAAAAAAAAAAAAAAAAAAAAAAAAAGCCAATGATGAGTTCAGTGGGAGCCCCTGCTGTCTTTCAACATCTGTTGCTATGGGGCAAGAATGAAGGGGCCACATCAAGGACTGACTTTCGGTCTTTAATCAGTTTCCAGGATTGAGAATGGCGGGGACCCAGCTGTTGGAAGGGTTACCCTAGGCTCGCTTAATCAAGTCTCCAAAGCCTCGTTTCTGCTCACTCAGCTTGGATGAGCTTGGTCTTTGATTCACCCTCAGCCTGAGGAGGAATCCGCACTGTGTATCTTCTCTGTCTCGTTTGCATGTGTGTATGTGAATGCCTGCGTGAATTCACACAATCTAACATATTTAGGATCCCCACTTGGCCCCCACATGTTGCTATAATGGAAATGGACATAATCTCAGGAGAGTTGAGGGCACTTCACCTCAGCATAGGCTCCTTGTGTGGTGGGGGTTTGTACTCTGTGGTGTCACGTGCAGGGGACACATGTCAGCCTGTAACAAGTGTGCCTCCCCGTGAGGTGTTAAATCCCAGCTGAACCAGGGTCTGACCTAGAGTGTTATGCCAGGCGCTCTCCACAGTTGGAAGGAACAAATAGAAAATCAGCTTCTAGTGTGGGCTAGAGTGGGCATGGAAGCATGTCACAGTAGGGAGTTTTTATGTTCTAGACTACGTCACAGTAGGGAGATATTATGTTCACAGGGAAGCCTTGTCAGTGCCCTCCCCCACCCCCTTGATCAGTCTTTTATGGTATGGCAGACTTGAGATTTGGGAGGTCCAAGATTCTTGGGAGTTGGAGGTCATGAATATAAGTAAACTATGCAGTCCAGTGACTGTCAATTTATTTATTATTATATGTAAGTCCACTGTAGCTGTCTTCAGACACCCCAGAAGAGATCCCATTACAGATGGTTGTGAGCCACCATGTGGTTGCTGGGATTTGAACTCAGGACCTTCGGAAGGGCAGTCAGTGCTCTTAACCACTGAGCCATCTCTCCAGCCCTCAGGTTCTCTAAGATGGAGTCCGAACTCAAAAGATTTTGTCTCTCACTGGTGTTCATTATTTACCTTTTCTCTCCATCTCTAATTTATCTCTTAAAGTTATGTGCCTGATCATCAGTTCAGGATTACTATGAAACTAAACAAAATTGCATGTCATAGTGCCTTGTATGTGTGTGTGTGTGTGTGTGTGTGTGCATTGGCAGTCAACAGACATCAATAGATTTTTCCCTGATTCAATCTTTCTTCTGTCTGTTTCATAAATATTTGCTTTCTAGGTGCTGTTAAAAACAAACACCTTAAAGGAATGCCTCGCACAGACAGAGCCCCAAGTGTGGAGAGACACCATCAGCGAGGCTCCATGACACCGCTGCATTTGAAATCTGCAGCTCTGCAGTAAAGTGCATCACCCTAACTATGCACTTATGTCTTAGGTTGTTAAGGCTGTGTGCAGAATCTTACCTGTCATTGACTGACATCCTGCTAAATTAATGGCATTCTCTGGGGATCCATTTTAAGTTTCAAGCCATGTATTTTTGGTTGCCAACATGTTGATGTTGTTAAAGGCAAGTTTTATGAAAATGAGCAGGAATAAAAGTATTCCCAGTACAAGAAATGCCAACATGATAAAACTATATAAACCGGGCTGGTGAGATGGCTCAGTGGGTAAGAGTACCCGACTGCTCTTCCAAAGGTCTAGTGTTCAAGTCCCAGCAACCACATGGTGGCTCACAACCATCCGTAACAAGATCTGACGCTCTCTTCTGGTGTGTCTGAAGACAGCTACAGTGTACTTACATATAATTAAATAAATAAATCTTAAAAAAAAAAACCTATATAAGCCAATCTTGAAGCTTGACCAAGATGAAAATACTGACCTTAAGCCATGAATAATTTTTCCATCCCCGCCATGAATAATTTTATCAACAATATCCACAGCATCAAAACTCAGTGGAGTACTATTCTTTAAATTCAAAGCTAAAATATCCAGAGAGGTGTTAGAATTATGCCAAATACCCTGCAAGTGTCTTTGAATTTTCTCCCAATTATAGTTGTTGGCATCAGGACTTCCCAAACCTATGATGTCACATAGGTGACAGCACAACCTGCAGACCTGTTGCCAAGACAACAGGCACCATATTCCCAGAATCCAGAATCCACTTGGCTCACCTCCCACCTTTACCTTAGTTATGTCATTTTTCATATAAGGAGAACGACTCTCTCTGACACTCTCTCTCTCTCTCTCTCTCTCTCCCCTCTCTCCCTTCTCTTTCTTTTTTCTTTTTTTAAAAAGCTTGCTTTAATTTTTTTTAAAGATTTATTTATTTATTTATTATATGTAAGTACACTGTAGCTGTCCTCAGACACTCCAGAAGAGGGAATCAGATGTCGTTACAGATGGTTGTGAGACACCATGTGGTTGCTGGGATTTGAACTCCTGACCTTCAGAAGAGCAGTCGTGTGCTCTTACCCACTGAGCCATCTCTCCAGCCCCTCCCTTCTCTTTCTGCTGTCATCTTCCCCTCTCTCTCTCCCAATAAACCTCTCACACCTGGAACTGTTTGGGCCCAGTGTGCTGTGTTCAGATGTGAGCCACTATTTTAACACATCATTTTGGAGCCGAAACCCGGAACTCAGCGGTACCGTCAATAGTCACTGTGGAGTCCTACTGAGAAGCTCTGCAGAGCTGTCCGGCACAAACACAAGCGATTCTACCACGTTAGCTGTGCCACCCTATTCCATCTTGCCGGGTCTGACTTCTGCTGGGCTCACACCTAATCTACTCAGTTCTGTGTTTCTATTTACCAGTTCGCTAGAATTCTCACACAGACACCGGCATATTAATTGGTAGCGTCGGTCAGCTAGAGGGCCTCTAATTTCCTGGATAGGGCCTGACCAGCCTTTTCTGGGGGCTAAGGGGTTGGCATTTTACAGTCATTCCTCCCAGCTGAACATATAAATTAGGACATCGACTCTTGGGTGACCATTCCCTCGAAAGCAGCTCTCGCTTCCCTCCCCTTCTGGGCTCTTGCAGCAGTTTAAAATCTCTGGATCCAGGGTAGAGCCCTTTCTACGGTAAGTCCAGGACTTACAGTGTAGCCTCTAGGGGGGCCTCGTGACGACTTGAGCCTCTAGCCTGGCTGATTTCTTTTTGGCTACTGAATTGTTCTCTGGATGCCGGTAGGAATAGTCCAGTAACCCCCCAATGGGTGCTGCGATGTCTTCTAATGTATCTCCAGGCACCCCACTGGGATGTCTCCTGGAAAATCTCAAATCTTTGAAGCTAACGCCTGACTTGAAAGAATCAAACTTAATATACCTCTGCAATAAAGTCTCGATTCAGTACCAGCTAGACAATAGTTCCAAATGGCCACTTAATGGCACCCTAGATCCAACTATTTTAAAGGATTTTTTTTCCCAGACAAAGTTTCTCTGTGTAGCCCTGGCTGTCCTAGAATTCACTCTGTAGACCAGGCTGGCCTCAACTCAGAAATCTGCCTGCCTCTGCCTCCCAACTGCTGGGAGTGTGTGTGCCACCATTGCCCTTCTATTTTAAGGGGTCCTAATACATGCTGCCAGAGAACTGGTAAATGGAAAGCGGTTCCTTATATCCAAGCATTCATCTACCTTTGCTCCAATCCCTCCATGTGCTCTTCTTGTTTCCCAACACTTCTCTTAGCCATGAAACCTACACAACCTCTGCCAGATGACACCACAATGCTAGACCCAGCTAACGAACTACCTCCTTTCTGCCGCAGACCTGTTTCCACGCTGCTAAAAACCTAAACTGCTGCTTCAGTTTCTCCTTCTCTCCAGGATACCCCAGAGCCTGCTAACTCTACCTCTCCAGACCCCTCCCCTTCTTCTATGCTAGCCACAGGTCGCTCCAAATGTTCTACATTGGCACCTATCTTCACCCTGCCTATCACTTGCTCTAAGGCCACAGCCAAACTCCCAAGTCCTCCTCCCCCAGGGACACCTGGGGTAGACAGACGGCCTTATCAGAGTACATGATCTTTTCTCACTGAGTGAACTTTCTCAGATAGAAAAGAGGCTGGGTTCTTATACCTGTAACTCCTCCACCTTTATTAAAGAGTTTCAGTCTATTACTCAATCTTACAGCTTGGCTGTCCATAATATACATATGATACTTAACTAAGAACTTACTTCCTGAGGAACGCCGATGAGTTTGGGAGCAAGCGAGAGTGCATGCAGGTGAAATTCATCAAACAGAACATATCCAATCGGATCGGAGACAGTGCCTGACCAGGATCCTCGATGGTATTAGAATTCTGCAGGTGGTATTTTAGCCAGGAACAGGTTTATTACATGCCTTTTGGCAGGCCTAAGAAAGGAAGCCTTAAAATTTTGAAAAACTCCAAATGGTAGTAGTCTTCTTCTTCTTCTTCTTCTTCTTCTTCTTCTTCTTCTTCTTCTTCTTCTTCTTCTTCTTCTTCTTCTTCTTCTTCTTCTTCTCCTCCTCCTTCTCCTTCTCCTTTCTTCTTCTTCTTCTTCTTCTTCTTCTTCTTCTTCTTCTTCTTCTTCTTCTTCTCCTTCTCCTTTCTTCTTCTTTTTCTTCTTCTTCTTCTTCTTCTTCTTCTTCTTCTTCTTCTTCTTCTTCTTCTTCTCCTTTCTTCTTCTTCTTCTTCTTCTTCTTCTTCTTCTTCTTCTTCTTCTTCTTCTCCTTCTCCTTTCTTCTTCTTCTTCTTCTTCTTCTTCTTCTTCTTCTTCTTCTTCTTCTCCTTCTCCTTTCTTCTTCTTTTTCTTCTTCTTCTTCTTCTTCTTCTTCTTCTTCTTCTTCTTCTTCTCCTTCTCCTTTCTTCTTCTTTTTCTTCTTCTTCTTCTTCTTCTTCTTCTTCTTCTTCTTCTTCTTCTTCTTCTCCTTCTCCTTCTCCTTCTCCTTCTCCTTCTCCTTCTCCTTCTCCTTCTCCTTCTCCTTCTCCTTCTTCTTCTTCTTCTTCTTCTTCTTCTCCTTCTCCTTTCTTCTTCTTCTTCTTCTTCTTCTTCTTCTTCTTCTTCTTCTCCTTCTCCTTCTTCTCCTTCTTCTCCTTCTCCTCCTTCTCCTCCTTCTCCTCCTTCTCCTCCTTCTCCTCCTTCTCCTTCTTCTCCTTCTTCTCCTTCTCGTTCTCCTTCTTCTTCCTCCACCTCCTCCTCCTCTTCCTCTTGCTCCTCCCCCTCCCCCTTCTCCTCCTCCTCTGTGTGTTGAGGGGAAGCCACAAGGACAGGGCTGGACCAGGGAGCACTGGAAGTGAACGTGATCAGAGTGCTTGATGTGAAATTGCCAAATAATCAATAAAAATATTATGGAAAAAAACTGCCTCAAATTTTCTTTTAGCCAAGGTTCACTCACTAGTTTGTTCTCCTTTCAGGACCTCGCTGTCTGTGATAGCAATAGAAGCAGCCTCCATGTGACTCAGTGAAGGAGAGGCGGAATGAGAAGAAAGTAGACACTGCTCTAAGGAGGTGAAGAGGGAGCAAGCGTGTGCTTCAGAAATCTACAGAGGAAATGACAGGGAGCCTGTGCAGGATGAAGGAGAAATGGACGATGCTCTGGTCATTGTGGGCGAGGTGGACTAGCGGAGTGGCTCTGGCAAGCCTGTCCTTCTTCCCCTTGCTAAGAAACACACCTTTCCCTTGGGGCATCTGCAGGTCGGGTGGAGGCTGAGCAGCTCCCGGCCTGAATGGGAGTGAGGACAGAAGTGTACTGGAGGGGCTGCAAGAGAGAAGGCCTTCCTTGGGAGTTTTAGGCTCTGCTTTTTGAGACGAAGGTCTTCCCCATGTGATCCTTGATGTAGAGACGGTCCTTGCTTGTTCATACTGGTTTACTTGATGGTGGGTACGAATGCGGACACTTTATTCAGGGTAAATCAGGGATTAAATGCCTTTCCTGTGAAGGAATACCCAGGGAAGCTCACTGGCCGAAGGCTCTGTGCTATCCAGATACCAAGTGAGTGAGACTGGGGCTATGGTTTATTTGGCTTTGATAATTACTGGAGGTTAATTCCTAAATCTGCTTTCTTAGTGCTGGCCTGGCTGCTTCCCCAGGCGTGGACCCTCTTCTCCTGTCCATCTCCTCTCAGAGTGACTTCCCCCTCTTTCATGTCCTCTCTCCTCCCTTTGCAACCCCCCAACTAGCTAACTCAAAACCTGCCTACCTCTCTTCCCTCCAGTAATTAGCTGTACCATTTTTATTTAGCCAGTAGTTTAAAATTAAGGAACAAGGTTTGCACAACAAAAGCAAGTAAACTTGAGAATTCACTTGTAGGTAACTAGACCTTCTAGTACAGAGTTTAGCATTGCAATACATAATAATAGAACAAACCTCAACAGTGTAACAAACTAGGGAAACAGCAGAATTTACAAGAACCAGTTAACATTCTCAATAGTGTTAGGTGAAAGTGGTCTGGACTCACCAACCAAGGTACATCCATTGGTCAGATGGCTAAAATGTAGGTTCAGCTGTCTCTTGTTCTCTCAACGTACACTTCATTCATAGACTGAGAATCAAAACATTGTGACAAGAATCAGTGAATGAAAGCTCAAACAAGCCAACAGAGGAATTGAGATATCAGACACGTTAGATATCAAACTAAACTTGTCAGAAGACAAGCTATAAAGATCATTAAAATTCATTAAGAAGCTGCAGCTGTACACACACACATGCAACAGACACTGAGACTGCAGCTGTACACCCGCATGCAACAGACACTGAGACACTTGAAAAGTAATAGAACCTCATGTAATTACAGTGGATGGGTGTGATACCCCACTCTCTCCTTTAGATAGATGTAAAGAGCATATGGCCTCAGAGGGCATTTTTCCCAATGATGTAAAAATGGCCACCAGCTTCAGTCCTGAAGCCACCCCACACCTGCACTTCCCTGGCTACAGATAGTAATGAAAACTAAGCCTTAGAGAATGGACATGAGTGATAAAAAAAACAACTCACGCCCAACACTCTAGTCCAAGGTGGGCAACGCCATGGACCCATCGTGGCACTAGATAACTATGAAAACCGGACCATAGAGTGTGTGTGTGTGTGTGTGTGTGTGTGTGTGTGTGTGCATGCCAGTGATAAAAGAAGCGCATGAAATAATGTGTGGAACGCCCTAGTTGTAATTGGCTGAATTTAGCTTAAAAATTCCGGTCAGGCATGGCAAAATTGCTCAACTCTCCAGAGCCCTGCGGAGAAACTTCGGGTCAAGAAATAAATCTGCGTGGGCCCCACATCCGCTGCTTAGACATGAAGGCCTGCACCACCCCCACAGTGGCTCAGCTCCAGAGGATTCGAAACAAGGAACATCACATCCAGTCGCATTTTACCTGCGTGCTGCCGGGAGCTACGCCTGCCAGACTGGAAAGGTTAGTGAGAGAGAGAGTGTGTGTGTGTGTGTGTGTGTGTGTGTGTGAACGAACTAGTGCTGGCCCGTTTTACCGTTTACTTGATTTTTGCTGTTTATGAATAAATAAAAGAACTAGAACCTTTTCCACTGAGTTTTGAGGAATTTGTTTCCCGCCACACCTTATGGCCTAAATCATGACAGCAGATCATCTAAAGTTAACAGATCATCTTAGAGTTAACACAACAGAACAAACAGACTTACTAATTACATACATAATATTCTGTTTAGCAGAAACAGAATTTACATCTCTGCAGCCCACAAAACCACCTTCAGTTAAGTCACACTAAATGCAAAGGAATAGAAACATTTCATTGTATCTTATCAGGTCATAATCAAAACTAAGAATCAACAACAAAAGGAACCAACCAGGATCGTGGTACACGCCTTTAACCCCAAGGCATAGTGATGAGGCATAGGAGGCAGATATCAGTAAGTTCGAGGCTATCCTAGTGTACAGAGAGAATGCCAGAACAGCCAGGGCTACACAGAGAAACCCTGTCTGAAAAAACTAAAGAAGAGGAGGAGGAGGAAGAGAAGGAGGAGGAGAAACTACACAAACAAGCTGAATATACTCCTAAATGGGTCACTGAGGAAAGATCTAATCCACAGAATAAAGTGAAAATGAGGCACAACCGAACAGAGCCTCTGAGATGCAGCTACACCTGTTCCAAGAGAAACATTCATAGCCACAAAAGCTGATGAAAAAAAATCACATTCCAGGTAGATAATTGCAATACCGTGAGTCTAATTAATTAGGTCATCTGAAAGAATGTGGAGTAACAGAAATGACAGTATGATGTTCAGGAGACAATGGTTTCAATCAGTTCTCTGTACCTTTTAACTAGAGGAGGCACATACGAGCACACACATACACACACACACACACACACACACACACACACACAAGTTTTTAAAAATATATTTAATGAACTTAAATTCAATAACTACTACCCTGTGAATCAAATCATCATCATCACCATCATCATCATCACCATCATCACCATCATCATCACCATCATCACCATCATCACCATCATCACCATCATCACCATCATCACCATCATCATAGTATACAGTATGCTCATACATCAGAGTTTAAATACTGTGGATTAATGTATGGTAATAGCTGTTTTTAAAAATAATTTATTTTTATTTTATGTACAACAATATTTTGACTGCAAGCATGTCTGTGCGGGGCTTCAGGATTCCCTGGAACATGAGTTACAGACAGTTGCAGGCTGCCATGTGGGTTTTAGGAATTGAATCCGGGTCCTCTGGAAGAGCAGACAGTGCTTTTTTTTTTTACCATGGAGCCATCCTCCGGTGTCTGCCCCACCTCCCTCCAAAAATTTGAGATTCCATGACTAACCAAAGAAGCGAGGTGGGGTTAGAGAATCTGTGGAGCTCCTGTGTTAGAGGTGGAAGAAGGAGACACTGCCATTGCCAGCCTCATCCTCAGGTCTGTTTCTTTTTTCCCCCTTTCCTCCCTCCCTCACTTCTTTTTTCAGAAGCAGTTTTTTCACCTCCATTTTGAGGATAGAAGATAACTGTACCTTGATAAATATGTGAATGACATTTTCTGTCCACACCACTCATGAGACACAGACAAATGTCACACTTTTCAGGGTGAACTGAGACTAGGAGAATGAGTATATTACAATTATACCAGAAAAATCAGGCCTGAGAACTTTAGACGCACACAAGGGTGAGTAGAGGGCACAATAAAAATGTAAAATAGTGAATTGCATCATTTCTGCTTTGAAAGCACATTTCTACAGAAAGGTGGTACAACTAGGGGTTGGTGACTGCGTTGATGAAGTGTAGAAGTGTTGTGGCCTGCTGTGGTTGGGACACAACTTGTGTTTAAAAATTGATCACTAATTCACATTCTTAGCAAAGCATTTTTTATTAGAATTTTCTTTATTTACATTTCAAATGTTGCCTTCTTTCCTGGTTTCCCCTCTGAAAACACCCTCCCCCTGCTCACCAACCCACCGAATCCCACTTCCTGGTCCTGGCATTCCCCTACACTGGGGAATAGAGCCTTCACAGGACCAAGGGCCTCTCCTCCCATTGATGACTGACTAGGCCATCCTCTGCTGCATATGCAGCTGGAGCCATGAGTCCCTCTGTGTGTAATCTTTGGTTGGTGATTTAGTCCCAGGGAGTTCTGCGGGGGTACTGGTTGGTTCATATTGTTGCTCCTCCTATGGGGCTGCAAACCCCTTCAGCTCCTTGGGTACTTTCTCTAGCTTGTTCATTGGGGACCCTGTGCTCCATCCAATGGATGGCTGTGAACATCCACTTCTGTATTTGCCAGGCACTGGCAGAGCCTCTCAGGAGACAACTATATCAGGGTCCTGTCAGCAAGTACTTGTTGGCATCCACAACAGTGTCTGGGTTTCTTTCTTTCTTTCTTTCTTTCTTTCTTTCTTTCTTTCTTTCTTTCTTTCTTCCTTCCTTCCTTCCTTCCTTCCTTCCTTCCTTCCTTCCTTCCTTCCTTTCTTTCTTCCTTCCTTCCTTTCTTTCTTTCTTTCTTTCTTTCTTTCTTTCTCTCTTTCTTTTTTGGTTTTTTCGAGACAGGGTTTCTCTGTGTAGCCCTGGCTGTCCTGGAACTCACTCTGTAGACCAGGCTGGCCTCGAACTCAGAAATTCTCCTGTCTCTTCCTCCCAAGTGCTAGGATTAAAGGAGTGAGCCACCACGCCCAGCCTTTCCTTTCCTTTCCTTTTCTTTTCTTTTCTTTTCTTTTCTTTTCTTTTCTTTCCTTTCCTTTCCTTTCCTTTTCTTTTCTTTTCTTTTCTTTTCTTTTCTTTTCTTTTCCTCTTTCTTTCTTTCTTTCTTTCTTTCTTTCTTTCTTTCTTTCTTTCTTCTTTCTTTCTTTCTTGTGTCTGGGTTTCGTAACTGTATATGGGATGGATCCCCAGGTGGGGCAGTCTCTGAATGTTCTTTCCTTCAGTCTCTGTTCCACACTTTGTCTCTGTAACTCCTTCCATGGGTATTTTGTTCTCCTATCTAAGAAGAACAGAAATATCCACACTTTGGTCTTCCTTCTTCTTGAGCTTCATGTGGTCTGTGAATTATATCTTGGGTATTCTGAGCTTCTAGTCTAATATCTACTTATCAGTGAGTGCATACCATGTGTGTTCTGTGACTGGGTTACCTAACTTAGTACGATAGCCTCAAGATCCATCCATTTGTCTAAGAATTTTATGAATTCATTGTTTTTAATAGCTGAGTAGTACTCCATGTGTAAAGGTACCACATTTTCTGTATCCATTCCTCTGTTGAGCGACATCTGGGTTCTTTCCAGCTTCTGGCTATTATAAATAAGGCTGCTATGAACATAGTGGAGCACGGGTCCTTATTTGATGTGCACAAATTCACTGTGGCATTTTGGCCAGCAGGTGGCGATATTGTGCCACAGGGGATGAGGCAACCGGTGAGATTTTTTTTTTTTTTTTTTTTTTTGTTACCGCCTAACCAATTTCAGGAGCAGGGCCGATGTGTCAGGCCGCCTGCTTGTCACCTTTAGATGTTGGGCAGCTCTCCCTAGGATCTCAGCAAGGAGTGGGTCAGTTCTGGAATCTGCCTTAGGGTTGGATGGGCCCACCTGGGCACAGAAGAGCAGGCACTGTCAGAGTTCCCCTTTGCAAAGACGGGTAACTGAAAGGTATTAATTAATACTGTTCGCTTCGAGCCCCTGAGCTGCCATTTTGACTATTGAAAGTGCATTCAAAACTGTGACACAGACAGACGCTAAAAGTGTCGTGACTGAGAGGTGGCATTTCTGGCATATGTCAGGCCTTGGGAATCAATCCCCAGTGTTGCATGAAACTGGTGTGGAGGTAGGAGCTGGAGATATGGCTGCGGGGTTAAGAGCGCTTGCTGCTCTTCCGTAAGATCTGGATCTGGTTTCCAGCACCTACATCAGGAGGCTCAAAACTGCCTGTAACTCCAGTTCCAGGGTATTGTCTGTCTTCTTCTGGCCTCCGGGAGGGTCAAGCACACACATGTTGCACATATGCACACATGCAGGCAAGCATTCATACACGTAAGATACAAATTAAAGAAAAAATAAATAAATAGGTGTGGAGTATATGCCTGTAAATCTAGTGCTTAGAGAGGGCAAGGGGGGGTGGGAGGATACAGAATTATCTCAACTCAGGTCTCTAGTTATATCTGGAAAACAAACGAAAACAACAACAAGCCAGGCAATACACACCTTTAGTCCCAGCACTTAGGAGACAGAGGCAGGCAGATCTTTGAGTTCAAGGCCAGCCTGGTTTACAGAGTAAGTTACAGGACATCCAGGTCTACACAGAGAAACACTGTCTCAAAACACTAAAAATAAATAAACATATTTAATTAAACAAATAAAGTTACAAGAACATATTCCAGGAAGTATCTTTTGGGTTCTGGTGGTGCCAAATGGCATAGGTTTCTGTTGCTTATGCTCTTGTGCTTAATGGCCTCTCGCCATCTGGTTATCTCTGGTATTAACTGGCTTTGCTATCTCAGCCTGGAGCTTGTCCCTCCTGTGAGCCTGGTTATAATGGCAGGGGACAGACCTCCAGGCTCATCTGTGAGGTTTTTAAGACTAGGTGGACTGAAGTGGGAAGATCTATCTGAGATGTGGGCAGCTTGGCCATGGCGTGGCCTCTGGTTGAATAAAGGAGCAAAGCACCAGCGTTCATCTCTCTCTGCATCATCCCTGGCTGCAGGTGCTCCCTCGGGACCCTGCTGCCAGGACCCTGTGTGATGAACTGAACCCTCAAAATGAGGTCTAATCTCAAGTCTCAGTATGGGTGTCCAACAACAGATGAATGAAGACGATGAATAAGATATTTAATTAATGGAGCATTTTCAACTGAAAGTGTTAATTCAATCCTTTCATTTTCAGCAAGGTAAGAACTGGGACTATTAAGTGACATCAAATAAGCCAGACATGGAAACTTGATTACCACAGGTTCTGTCTATACTGAAGATTCAAAGGCAGGCAGCTGCTTGTTGGACAGTGATTGCTGACGCTTGGTAAGGGTGTGTGTGTGTGTGGGGGGGGGGTTAGAGAAAGGACGGTTGCAATTGATCAGCACATGCTACACGCGTGTACAGAACATCACACCATTAGCATGCACGTTAACAAACCTTTTGTTATTATTGATGGTTTTGTTTTTTTTCAGGACAAATCTCTTTTTGCAACCCTGGCTGTCCTGGAACTCCCTTGGTAGACCAGGCTGGCCTTGAACTCAGAGATCCGTCTGCCTCTGCCTCCAGAGTGCAGGGGATTAAATGCATGTGCCAACAAATGCTAATGAAGTATGAAAAGAAAAGGTTCTATAGGAAAGGGGACTGTTTTCATCCAAGTGGCGGCTCCTCGTGACAGGAGCCCTTTTAGTCCTTGATGGATCACCCTGGGGAGACCACACCCTGGGAAAACCTCCTTGCTTAGACAGAGGTGTAGAGGGAATGACTCTGTCCAAAGCCCATAGAGGCACAAGTCCTGAGGAGGCTGGAGCCTGTGTGTACTTCTCTCATACTTTGCTAAATTCCACTTCTAAGAACGCTGATCTTCAATAAAAAAATAAATAATAGAAAGCCAACATTCACGTGGAAACTGAACAACACTCTTCTCAATGATACCTTGGTCAAGGAAGGAATAAAGAAAGAAATTAAGGACTTTTTGGAGTTTAATGAAAATGAAGCCACAACATATCCAAACTTATGGGACACAATGAAAGCATTCCTAAGAGGAAAACTCATAGCTCTGAGTGCCTCCAAAAAGAAACTAGAGAGAGCACTCATTAGCAGCTTGACAACACACCTAAAACGTCTAGAAGAAAAGGAAGCAAATTCACCCAAGAGGAGTAGAAGGCAGGAAATAATCAAACTCAGGGGTGAAATCAACCAAGTGGAAACAAGAAGAACTGTTCAAAGAATCAACCAATCAAGGAGCTGGTTCTTTGAGAAAATCAACAAGATAGATAAACCCTTAGCCAGACTCACTAGAGGGCACAGGGAAAGCATCCTAATTAACAAAATCAGAGATGAAAAGGGAGACATAACAACAGATCCTGAAGAAATCCAAAACACCATCAGATCCTTCTACAAAAGGCTGTACTCAACAAAACTGGAAAACCTGGACGAAATGGACAAATTTCTGGACAGATACCAGGTACCAAAGTTGAGTCAGGATCAAGTTGACCATCTAAACAGTCCCATATCCCCTAAGGAAACAGAAGCGGTTATTGATAGTCTCCCAGTCAAAAAAAGCCCAGGACCAGATGGGTTTAGTGCAGAGTTCTATCAGACCTTCAAAGAAGATCTAATTCCAGTTCTTCACAAACTATTCCACAAGATAGAAGTAGAAGGTACTCTACCCAACTCATTTTATGAAGCCACCATTACTCTGATACCTAAACCACAAAAAGACCCAACAAAGATAGAGAACTTCAGACCAATTTCCCTTATGAATATCGATGCAAAAATCCTCAATAAAGTTCTTGCTAACCGAATCCAAGAACACATCAAAACAATCATCCATCCTGACCAAGTAGGTTTCATCCCAGGGATGCAGGGATGGTTCAATATACGGAAATCCATCAATGTAATCCAGTATATAAACAAACTCAAAGACAAAAACCACATGATCGTCTCGTTAGATGCTGAGAAAGCATTTGACAAAATCCAACATCCATTCATGATAAAAGTCTTGGAAAGATCAGGAATTCAAGGCCCATACCTAAACATGATAAAAGCAATCTACAGCAAACCAATAGCCAACATCGAAGTAAATGGCGAGAAGCTGGAAGCAATCCCACTAAAATCAGGGACTAGACAAGGCTGTCCACTCCCTCCCTACCTATTCAACACTGTACTTGAAGTCCTAGCCAGAGCAATTAGACAACAAAAGGAGATCAAGGGGATACAAATTGGAAAGGAAGAAGTCAAAATATCACATTTGCAGATGATATGATAGTATATATAAGTGACCCTAAAAATTCCACCAGAGAACTCCTAAGCCTGATAAACAGCTTCGGTGAAGTAGCTGGATATAAAATAAACTCAAACAAGTCAATGGCCTTTCTCTATACAAAGAATAAACAGGCTGAGAAAGAAATTAGGGAAACAACACCCTTCTCAATAGTCACAAATAATATAAAATACCTTGGCGTGACTCTAACTAAGGAAGTGAAAGATCTGTATGATAAGAACTTCAAGTCTCTAAAGAAAGAAATTAAAGAAGATCTCAGAAGATGGAAAGATCTCCCATGCTCATGGATTGGCAGGATCAACATTGTAAAAATGGCCATCTTGCCAAAAGCAATCTACAGATTCAATGCAATCCCCATCAAAATTCCAACTCAATTCTTCAACGAATTAGAAAGGGCAATTGGCATATTCATCTGGAATAACAAAAAACCGAGGATAGCAAAAACTCTTCTCAAGGATAAAAGAACCTCTGGTGGAATCACCATGCTGGACCTAAAACTGTACTACAGAGCAATTGTGATCAAAACTGCATGGTACTGGTATAGTGGCAGACAAGTAGACCAATGGAACAGAATTGAAGACCTAGAGATGAATCCACACACCTATAGTCACTTGATCTTTGACAAGGGAGCTAAAACCATCCAGTGGAAAAAAGACAGCATTTTCAACAAATGGTGCTGGCACAACTGGTGGTTATCATGTAGAAGAATGCGAATTGATCCATTTCTATCTCCTTGTACTAAGGTCAAATCTAAGTGGATTAAGGAACTCCACATAAAACCAGAGACACTGAAACTTATAGAGGAGAAAGTAGGGAAAAGCCTTGAAGATATGGGTACAGGGGAAAAATTCCTGAATAGAACAGCAATGGCTTGTGCTGTAAGATCAAGAATCGATAAATGGGACCTCATAAAATTGCAAAGCTTCTACAAAGCAAACGACACCGTCAATAAGACAAAAGGCCACCAACAGATTGGGAAAGGATCTTTACCTATCCCAAATCGGATAGGGGACTAATATCCAATATATATAAAGAACTCAAGAAGGTGGACTCCAGAAAATCAAATAACCCCATTAAAAAATGGGGCTCAGAGCTGAACAAAGAATTCTCACCTGAGGAATACCGAATGGCAGAGAAGCACCTGAAAAAATGTTCAACATCCTTAATCATCAGGGAAATGCAAATCAAAATAACACTGAGATTCCACTTCACTCCAGTCAGAATGGCTAAGATCAAAAACTCAGGTGACAGCAGATGCTGGCGAGGATGTGGAGAAAGGGGAACACTCCTCCATTGTTGGTGGGATTGCAAGCTTGTACAACCACTCTGGAAATCAGTCTGGCGGTTCCTCAGAAAATTGGACATAGTACTACCGGAGGATCCTGCAATACCTCTCCTGGGCATATATCCAGAAGATGTCCCAACCGGTAAGAAGAACACATGCTCCACTATGTTCATAGCAGCCTTATTTATAATAGCCAGAAGCTGGAAAGAACCCAGATGTCCCTCAACAGAGGAATGGATACAGAAAATGTGGTACATTTACACAATGGAATACTACTCAGCTATTAAAAAATGAATTTATGAAATTCCTAGGCAAATGGATGGACCTGGAGGGTATCATCCTGAGTGAAGTAACCCAATCACAAAGGAACTCGCACAATATGTACTCACTGATAAGTGGATATTAGCCCAGAAACTTAGGATACCCAAGATATAAGATACAACTTGCCAAACGCATGAAATTCAAGAAGAACGAAGACCAAAGTGTGGACATTCTACCCTTTCTTAGAAATGGGAACAAAACATCCATAGAAGGAGTTACAGAGACAAAATTTGGAGCTGTGACGAAAGGATGGACCATCTAGTGATTGCCATATGCAGGGATCCATCCCATAATCAGCTTTCAAATGCTGACACCATTGCATACACTAGCAAGATTTTGCTGAAAGGACCCAGATATAGCTCTCACTTGTGAGACTATGCCGGGGCCTAGCAAACACAGAAGTGGATGATCATAGTCAGCTATTGGATGGGTCACAGGGCCCCTTATGGAGGAGCTAGAGAAATTACCCAAGGAGCTAAAGGGAACTGCAACCCTATAGGTGGAACAACAATATGAACTAACCAGTACCCGGGAGCTCTTGTCTTTAGCTGCATATGTATCAAAAGATGGCCTAGTCGGTCATCACTGCAAAGAGAGGCCCATTGGACTTGCAAACTTTATATGCCCCAGTACAGGGGAACACCAGGGCCAAAAAGGGGCAGTGGGTGGGTAGGAGATTGGGTGTGGGTGGGTATGGGGGACCTTTGGGATAGCATTGAAAATGTAAACGAGGAAAATACCTAATTAAAAAAAAAGAACGCTTCTTTGTAGCAATGACTTCAGAGCGTGGCTTTTGCTGTAAATTTTGATGCCTTTGAGTTGGCTGCACTGATGGGTTCTGAAGAGTTTTAACCCTATGATGTCCATCAAGATCTACTAGTTATGTCTTAGACTTGGAAATTTGCCTATACACAAATGGGCGTGTCTGTGAGGCCAGACGCTAAGCATCTGAGCTACATGGAGGAGCAGAATCCACCAACCCTGCCGAGGGGAAGCTGCTGGACCTTGTCTCTTCCTAACTGCGCAGGCCAAGGTTCCAGGCGGTGTCTTCCAGTGAGGGCCTTTGCTCATTGGCCTTTCCTATGTGGAACCAGCTACATGCTTGCATCACTCACTATCCACATTCCTAGTTTGACTGCATTCTTGAAGAGTTTTGGAATTTTCCGCTTTGATGCAACCAGAGACTCCAAAACCTGCCACTAGGGGACGCCCTTTAGCTGGCCTTGCTCAGTCATCAGCCAATACCCAGAAGTGGCAGGTCCATCAAGGGAGAAGTCAGAGTCTTCCCTGGTGCGTCAATATTGACTTGTGGGTTTTGTGACTTGGCACTCAAGGTCTTTGCTGCCCTGACCGGGTCACACTCGGCACTTCGATTCCCTTCTATTGCCCTTCTGCCTGCCCATCACAATCTGTCCACACACTGTCCTCCGCGCCGGAGTCGGCTGGGAAATAGCATTTCAGTCTGGTGAGCTTAGCTCTTTCTGTGTTCCCTTCCCCCTTCTACCCATGTTCTGACAGCTCATTTCTTTCTCGTGGTGAGTAATATTTTACTGTGGGGATGGACCCTCGTTCATTAACTATTCATCTTTTAAAGGACCTCTCAGTTGCTTCCCTGTTTAGATAACTTTAAGTACAAACTGCTTTTACAAACATTTGGGTACAGACTTTGTAATGGATATGTTTTTAACATCTTTGAGAAAACACCCCAGAACACAGTTGTTGGATTATATAACAGGAGTGCATTGTGTTTTATAAGAAAGTTTGCAAGGCGGCTCACCCTGTGTGCTATCTCTGCCCCAGCGGACGGCTGCTCAGCGTGTCCTCGGGAGAGCATGGTGTGGGCAGGCAGCATCCCAGAGTTCCGACACTCAGTCGGTCGGTTAAGCACGTATCAGCGCTTGCCTCACAGTCTTGGGTCTTGCGTTTTGCTACATCATTCTGTATTATATCTTATGTTTGTACTTTTTGTTTTTGTTTTGTTTTTTTGTTTTTCGAGACAGGGTTTCTCTGTATAGCCCTGGCTGTCCTGGACCTCACTTTGTAGACCAGGCTGGCCTCGAACTCAGAAATCTGCCTGCCTCTGCCTCCCGAGTGCTGGGATTAAAGGCGTGTGCCACCACGTCCGGCTTTTTTTTAGTTTTTTCGAGACAGGGTTTCTCTGTGTAGCCCAGGCAGTCCTGGAACTCACTTTGTATACCAGGCTGGCCTCAAACTCAGAAATCCGCCTACCTCTGCCTCCCGAGTGCTACTTCTACAGTCCAACAAACAATTGAACACCAGTCTTATTTTAGTGTTTACTTTTGTATGAGGAACGAAGGGAGAACTGGGTTCTGTGAAGTGTTCTCATTTCTAAACAGACAGTTAGCTTTCCCACATTTTTTCCCCCTCACTAATCTGACTTGTCCAACAGGTTTGGAATATCATGTTTATCAGGCACTAAAGACTCTATTGTCGAAGACTTCTCCCGGGGCTCTCTTCTTAACTCACTGAACTATTTCTTGTCCATTGGAAATGAGACTTACTCCCTCACAGGTCTTGGTCATGGCCGTTGTCAGGACCTACCTCCCATGGAGGAGCCTTCTTACTCCTTCCTGTGCATTCTGATTGTCTGTAAACCCTATGTCCTAACATACACATATTCTCTGATATAGTGTGACCTGTAGAGACTAATTCCTGTCATCAGATGTGTGTCTGACCCCTCTAGAACACACGCTGAAACTCAGTTCCCAGTGCAACAGTGCTGGCATCACACAAGGAGTATCTGAGGACACGGGTACCTGCCCCTGTGAATAGATGGGCTCTTTCTCAGCAGACGGGGCTGAGTCCCTCCTTACAGACTACGTTGAAGGAAGTGTTCCTTAAAAAGTTCCGTTTTCTCAGCTACCCCTTGCCTCCTCTCTTTCCATGTGAACTCCCCCCTCACACACACACAGGCATTTCTACCGTGGTACCATCCACTATGAGGCTTTTATTGAAACCAATGTCAGTGTAAAGCTCTGAGGCTTCCAGTCTGTGCTAAAGAACTGGGCAGGTGGTTCCAGGTGGTATACGACAGGAAGCCATGGGAGCAAGCCAGTAAGCAGCATCCTCCGTGGCTTCTGCACAGTTCCTGCCTTGAGTTCCATCTCCACGATGCTCTGTAAACTTTGCTGAAACAGTCCTTTCTTCCTCAAGCAGCTTTGGTCCTTTTCTGGAATGTGGGATTGCAGTTTGCCGCTTTCAAAACACACCTACTGCTTCTGCTCTGCTCAGGCAAAACTCTTAATGAAGAAGTGTATTTGTTCTGACACAAAGCAAGATAACAGCCGTCTTCCAGGACATGGGCGAGGCTGTAGGGAGATGGTGCCACAGTGAATCATGGCTGCAGAGCCCCCACAGGGAAGGTCCCCCAGGGGCTGCAGTCTGTGCAGATAGGAGCAGTGACTGTTGAAGGCTGACTTATGTCCTGTGTTAACATTAGCAAAGTTAAATATTGTGTCTAGGTTTTCATGTTTGTATATCTCTTTTAAATTATGTTCATATACTATGCCATTATGCTATAGAATACATACTTTTTTTTTTTAAAGGTCAAGCATGGTGGCCCATGCCTTTAATCCTAGCATCCAGGAGGCAGAGGTTGGTGGATCTCTGTGAGTTTGAGGCCAGCCTGGTGAGTTTTAGGACAGCCAGAACTACATAGAGAGATCATCAAAAAAAAAAAAAAAAAAATTCACTATTTTAAAACCCATTTCACTGTTAAGTAATTAAAAGTCTAATTCCAAAATCTGTTGATTTCTACTGTTTTTGTTTTGCTTTGGTAGACTAGATCTCTTCTTCCTCTTCTTCTTCCTCCTCTCCTCCTTTTTTGTTTTTTTGTTTTTTGTTTGTTTGTTTGTTTGTTTTGGTTTGGTTTGGTTTTGGTTTTTTGGGTTTTTTTGAGAGAGGTTTTTTCTGTGTGGTCCTGGCTGTCTTGAAACTCACTCTGTAGACCAGGCTGACCTCGAACTCAGAAATCCACCTGCCTCTGCCTCCCAAGTGCTGGGATTAAAGGCGTGCGCCACCACCACCTGGCTTCACTTACCTTTCAAAGTTCAATTTATTTCAATTCTAGGTTTTAAGACTGCTTAAATCTGAAGTGTCACAGATGAGAAAGTGAAAAATGCCGTTTCCCAAGGACTCTGACTTCCTAACCTTCTGACCCCCAAGACATTTATTTTCTCTACATCCTGGGGGATCAAGTTCTCAGCTCTGGTCATCTTGCTTTACAGACATAGCCATTTCCTTGTGTTTGTGTCTCTGAATCAAAAAGTAATTAACTCTAGGATCTTTATTAATAAAATAATAATTATTATTATTTTACCTTTTCTTGTATGTGCATTAGTGTTTTACCTACATGTATGACTATGTGAGAGTGTAAGATCTTGGAATTACAGACTGCAGTGAGCTACCATGTGGATGCTGGGATTTGTACCCCGATCCTCTGGAAGAGCTGCCAGTGTCCTTAACTGCTGAGCCATCTCTCTGGACCCACTCTAAGACCACCTCTGTGCCTACATTCTGTGGCTGTGGGTGGAGGGGAGAGTGAAAAATGGAGAAAGCAATCTGCTTCCAACCCCCCAACTTGGAGGCTCCTCAGCGGAGCACCAGCAGGATTCTGAGAGACTCCTCTCTGCCCACTCCACAGTTGTGGGCCACTCCTTCACTCCTCAAGTTGGAATTGGTCCTCGGCATGGCAGTTTCAAAGTATGATCACCAAGCCTTCGACTCTTTTTGTTTACCTTCTCAGTCATAAACGTTCATTCCGTTCCTTGTGTGCAACTTGTATTAAACCACACACTGATTTATTGAGCTCTCCATGGCAGAAGCTGAAGTGAAGATATAAATCGCCATGCAGTCAAGGAAACTCTCTGTAACAGAATCAGCCAGTCTGCTCCTGAGAAGCCTGGGAAATGGCCACCAACACATCCCTGTGTGCTCTTCCGCCCGCCTCCTCATACTTTCTCCTTGTTCTGATGACACACCAATTCCAGGAGCACATGCTGTCACACCCATGCATTTTCCACTGGCCTCATGAGAGGGAGCCTTAGATGAGACTTATGTGTCTCTGCAGAGAGTGGAGAACACGTGCTCCAAGTCTCGCAGGGCAGCGGGCAGAGTTCCAGTCCTGTTTCAGTTCCGTAGCACTGCCTGGGAACACAGCAGGGAAATAAGTTGTTTTGAATAATATGTTGGCTTCTAGTGCACATGCTCGTGCACACCCACACACACCCACACACCCACACACACCCACACATCCACATGCACACACACACACCACACACACACTCTCTCTCTCTCTCTCTCTCTCTCTCTCTCTCTCTCTCGAGTACACACACACACACACATGCACACACACATCACACTCTCTCGAGAGCGTGCACACCCACCCACACCCACATATGCACACCCACATATGCACACCCACACTCACCCACACATCCACATGCACATACACACACACACACACACACACATCCACATGCACACACACACCACACTCTCTCGTGCACACACACACACACACACACACACACACACACCTTTCGGGAGGAAACTCCTCCCTGATTTCAATCATACAGTGTAGTTATAGGGGCCAGTCAAGCATCCCATTTTAATGTAGCCATGACACTTTCTAAGATTGTGGGTCTCTGGGAGGTGGCAGTGGAAGTTTGCACACTCCTGTCCCAGATGGCTGGATTGGGAAAGCTGGCAGAAAGTATTCAGCAGCCATGGTGCCTACATGGAATGAGTCAGCCTTTGGAGGCAAAAGAGGAGCTTCCATATACAGAGAAGCAAGCAAGAAAGGAAGAAGGGAAGGAGGGAAGGAAGGAAGGAAGGAAGGAAGGAAGGAAGGAAGGAAGGAAAGAAGGAAGGATGGACGGAGAGAGGGAGGGAGGGAAGGAAGGAAGGAAGGAGAGAGGGAGGGAGGAAGGGAGGGAGGGAGGGAAGGAAGAAAGGAGAGAGGGGGGGGGAAGGAAGGAGAGAAGGAAGGAAATAGGGAAGGGGGAAAGAGGGAGAGAAGGTAGGAGGCAAGGTAGGAACAAAGGAAGGAGAGAAGGAAGGAAGGAAGGGAGGGAGGGAAAGAAGAGAGGGAAGGAGGGAGGGAGAGAGGGAAGGAAGGAAGAAGGGAGGGAGGAAAGGAAGGAAGGGAGGAGGGAAGGTAGCAACAAAGGAAGGAGGGAGGGAAGGTAGGAGGAAAGGAAGAAAGGAGGGAGTGAGGGAGAGAAGGAAGGAAGGGAGGGAGGAAGGAAGGAAGAAGAAACAAAGTCTGTTGTAGCCACACCCTAGCCTATCCTGTCAGTGAACTAAATACCAGTGTATAGCTGAGCTAGTTTAAACTGAGTCCCCAGTCACTCAATATTAACCTGACTAAGACCACTCTGCACACTCTGGTGCTCACACAGCTCTCTCTCTTTCAAGCAATCTGTTCAGGGAACAGTGCTACCCACAGTGGGTGGCTGTTTCCATCTCAACTAACTCAATTAAAGCAATCCCTGACCCGAGAGATGGTGCAATGCTTCAGAGTGCTCCATGCTCTTCCGGACGACCTCAGTATGGGCAGCAGCTGATGTCGTAACTCTAGCTCCAAGGGATTTGATCCCCTCTTCTGGCCATGATAGGGACTACACTCACATGCACATTCCCAAACACAGACACACAGGGGTACTCACAACTAAAAAGGAAGGAAGGAAGGAAAGAGGGAAGGAAGGAAAGAGGGAAGGAAGGAAGGAAGGAAGGAAGGAAGGAAGGAAGGAAGGAAGGAAAGAAGGAAGGAAAGGAGACTTACAAGCATGCCCAGATGTCTGTCCAAGTGATTCTGGATGTCAAGTAGCTAGCAATGGAAATTAACTGTTGCAAACAGGTGTCTTAGACTTTGCTTTATCAGCTTACAATGTTTATTTTATTTTTTATAAAGAAGGGGGTGGACAGGCAGGCAGTGGTGGCTTACACCTTTAATTCTAGCACTTGGGAGGCAGTGAAAGGCAGATCTCTTGAGTTCAAGGCCACTCTGGTCTACAGAGCAAGTTCCAGGACAGCCAAGGCTACATAAAGAAACCCTATCTCAAAAAACTAAAGGAAGGAGGAGGAGGAGGAGGAGGAGGAGGAGGAGGAGGAGGAGGAGGAGAAAACCATTTTGTAGTGACACACACCTCTGATCCCGGTACTCAGGAGGCAGAGGCAGGCAGATCTCTGTGAATTCAAGGCTAGTCCAAGCTACATAGTAATACTTGATCTCAAACAAACAAAAGTATTTTCCTTCTGTAACTAATGAGTGAACCAGGAAGTTAAACTTTTAAGTTGAGTTACTGTATTGTCTCTGGTAATAGTTCCCACAATGGTTGTACCATCCTTTCCTGATTCTCATTTCATATTGTGAATTACTTCAGATTGTGGCTGTAACTCTGTGTCTAGTCTCAGAGAGCCTCCCAATTTCTTCTTGACTTCCCTCCCCTGTGGGTGAGCAGTCTTTGATCTACCACTTGCTGCTGCTAAATGCAGGGTCTGTTGTCATTTTTTGTCTCTGTGACTCAAGAGTTCTCCTTGTATAGAATCTGTTATCTTGTCTGGTAGAGAGTAGGTCTCCCTCTGTTGAGCTTTCATACTTTCAAAAGAATTTAATTTAGATACATAGTAAATAATACACACATACACACACTCTCACAGGACACCACATCACACCACACACATGCACACAAACTACACACAGCACACACATACCACATACACACATCACACATATCACACACACACACATACCACATACACACATCACATATATCACACACACACAAACCACATCACATATATCATATACATACACCATACACATCACACACACATACACACACATCACACACACACATGCATACACACAACACACCTCACACACACACACTGCACACATGCACATACAGACTTGCATTTATAGCATATTCTTTTTCTTTCCAACTTTATTTTAACATGGTTTTTTTTTTTTTTTTTTTTTTTTTTTTTTTTTTTTTTTTTTTTGGTTTTTCGAGACAGGGTTTCTCTGTATAGTTCTGGCTGCGAGTGCTGGGATTAAAGGCGTGTGCCACTATGCCCGGCTCTATTTTAACATGTTTTTTGTTGTTGTTTTATTTTGTTTTGTTTGAGAAAGGTCTCATCACAGCTCACACTGTACTTGAACCCTTGACCCTTTACCCAGCCTCTGGAGTGCTGAGGTCACAGCATGTCTACCATATTCTTCAGCCTGCTTGAGTCTACATGCTGTACTGGAGCTGAATGTCCACCAAGCGCTTGCAAGTCCATGTGAAGTTGGGACAACCCTGGGGCAGCCCCTGGTCACCCCTTGATCCCTGGCTGTTTCCGTTTTTATTGGATAGCCTGAAGCTTGGAGGAGTTCTCAGAAGCCTCAGCACCACAGGAGCCCTCCGAGTTCAAGGCTGACTTCATGGGGATGCATTTCAAACAGTTATGTGCTGCAACATCTGGCTTCACTCTTCTACTGTGCCAAGATGGCGAGCGCCTCCACCACATACATAAAATTACTAAGACAGATGCTTACCCCCTGTTTATAAAACAGGTCCGCTAGCCCTAGATCCAGGCTGGTGGCTCTCACGTGCAATCCCAGCACTTGGAGGCTGATCCAGGAACACTGCTGTGAGTTTGAGGCCAGCCTGAACTCCATAGTGAGCCCCGGGTCATCTTCAGGTATGGGTGAGACCCTGTCTCAAAACAATCAACTAAAAAGATTCTAAAAAGAAAATCTAAAATAACATGCAAGACCTGGTATAAGATATAAACATCACCAGTGCCTTAAAAACTTCAGATGTTTTTGGTTGGCCCAGCGATCTTTGACAGCTCCTATCCTCAATTAGATTATTTAGAAATTACAAGCATCTCCAAACTCATTTCTCCAGTCTGTTGTTGGACAAACAAAAATGTGTATTTATATTTGTCCATAACTTTTCTTTCCTCCTTCCTTCTGTTTTCCCTCCTTTTATTTATCTTCATAGTAATCTAAGATGACCTTAAACTTCTGATCCTCCTGCCTCCACCTCCCAAGTTCTGGAATTACAGGCATCACCATACTGCTTATCTAGCTGTGGTTTATGTGGGAAACATGAAGATCTGATACATTGACGTCTTCTACTGTAAATTTAAGGTGAGGTCTCCTTTTCCTTCTCTGTGTGTGACACTGGGTAGGACTCTACATTTATTTTCTCCCCCATGACTAGTGACTTTAGCCCTATGTCTTGATTCTGACACCATCCCTCCGTCTGCACACCATGCTCTGCACACGTCATGGCTGTGACTGTTGGACATCACTAACAGCACCCAGAGGCTGCAGTTTCCCTGAAACTGTGTTCGGTTCCCCTAGAGGAGAAGAAGAACGAAGTCACTGAGACGATAAAACAGGAGCCATGGCCCTGAGCTGTTCTGTCTCTCCCAAGTGTTTGTTTGTTTGTTTGGTTGTTTGGTTGTTTGTTTGATTTGCTCATCCAAGTCTTCAGTAGTTATACCTGTGACCCCCTGCTCACTAGGCCGTAGCTGCCAGGAGCTGGGTCTAGCACTAACACAGGGTTCTGAGCCAGCCCCTGTCAGAACTCATATTGTACATTTCTTCCCACCTCCAGGTTTTGTAACTTGGTAATGGTGTTGGTGATGCTGTTGGCACCAAGAGAATCTGCAGGTGCAGTGAGTTGCTTTTGGTTATTTATTTACTTATTTATTTTTATACTCATTGGTGTCTGGTCTGTTTGTAAGTGTGTGTGAGGGTGTCAAATCTCCTGGAACTGGAGTTACAGACAGTTGTGAGCTGCCATGTGGGTGCTGAGAATTGAACCTGGGTCCTTTGGAAGAACAGCCAGTGCTCTTAACCGAGACATTTCTCTAGCTCCAGGCAATGCCTATTGTTAAATATTTATCAAAGCACCACAGACTGAAGCCCCGGGTGCTGAGACCACAGTAGGAAATGCCCAGGGACGGGGGTCCTGGAGAGGCATGACAACTCTGCAATCTTGACTGACCTGGTCGTGCTGTGAGAAAACAACCCAACAGACAAGCCAGACTAGGGGACGTGTGTGCTAAGGGAGACTACAGACACACGGTGTGGGGGAGCTTGTGTGCTAAGGGAGGCTCTACAACACTCATTAGGTTCTCCCTGGGCCACGAGAGAGGCAGAAGCACCTGCTCATTTGTCTGTCTGCCTGCTCCATCCCGAGAACTAGAAAGCTATCTGTGGCATCTTACAGTGACACTGATCCCTAAAACCATCGGAGCTCAGGGTGTTGAGACACAGCATCTGTAATCCTTGAGAGGTTGAAATAGAAGAATTGTGAGTGCTAGGCCAACCTGGACTACACTGAGAGGTATGCCTCCCCCACCCCCACCCCCAAAATACACAGACTAGAGAGACAGTCCAGTGAGTAAGGCATGTGCCTCATGCACCTGGGGAATGGAGTTCAGGTCTCCAAAACCGATGTAAAATGCTGGGCTCTATAGCACCTCGATGCATTCCCAGCAATGATGAAATGGGAGTCAGAGTCAGGGATACCCCTGGAAGCCCACACCAGCTTCCTTTACAAAGTTTTGGGGCTAAGAGAGACCTCGTCTCAAACAGAAGGTGTAAAATGTCTGAAGAATGACATCCAAGGTTGTTCTCTGATGTTCACTTGGACATCAGGCACATTCATGCACACACATGTACACACGAATAATTTTTGATCATATGACTGCTTTTGGTCTGTGATCATTTCCAGTTCTTTTGCATCTAAACATCAAAGGGAAAGAGAGAAATTAGGTTAAAAAAACAAAACAAAACAAAAATTTACTATTAAAAGGGTCCTAACCAGGATTGATGAGGAAGGAAGGCGTGGAATCCCATGTGCAACACGTCTGTAGTCTTCCACTCGGCATGGGATCCCATGTGCAACACGTCTGTAGTCT
The DNA here is from genome assembly GCF_000001635.26 of Mus musculus. Taxonomy (NCBI): domain Eukaryota; kingdom Metazoa; phylum Chordata; class Mammalia; order Rodentia; family Muridae; genus Mus; species Mus musculus. The sequence goes on from NC_000081.6 coordinate 37,130,379, forward strand.
TCCACTTGGCATGGAATCCCATGTACAACATGTCTGTAGTCTTCTACTGGGCATGGAAGCCCATGTGCAACATGTCTATAGTCTTCCACTTGGCATGGAAGCCCATGTGCAACACGTCTGTAGTCTTCCACTGGGCTTTGCGTCTGTCTGGACGTCCTGGCAGGCTGCGTACATGGTGCACGTTGAGGATGAAGTGAGTGAGTTCTTTCCTTCTTGCTGGGTTTGAACGGAGGTAAACATGGAATAAATGTGGACTAAGTGTTGGAGCCGGTCCATCTGCACAATCCTCGCTGCTGTTCTGAAGTCTGAAACTTCCCTCGGGCACACACTGTCTAACCTGAGCAGGGGCTGCATAGAGTCCACCTAACACAGCCACAGAGACAAAGTAACACCCAGAAACGTGTCCTTCGGAATAATTTTCCCAGAAGAAATATAGCGGCTTTCCTCCTCCTAAAACTTCTCCCCACTCTCCTGATTCATGACACTGCCACCTTTACATCCAGAATGAATGTTGCTGATCACATCAGTTTTATTCAGATTTAATGTGTGAATATTTTAAAAGTCACATAAGATTTTCACTTCAGAAACGTATGGGGACCTTTTATTTTATGTGGCTATATATAGAGCGCAGCCTGGCGTCATAGCTGTGGGAAATATAATAATATTATTTAATTCAATATGTTCTGGTGCCTAGAGAAATATTCAAGGATTATTCAACATTCAAGCCACAGCCATCTTTGCAGACTACAAATAGCATTCATCTCTAGGGAGGGAAATTCCTAACCCCAGACTTAATAAATGATAAATATCTTACCATAAAAAGGTTGAGGCTGAAAATGTCAACTCTGAGATGTCAGAGAATTTTGATGTTCTCAAAGCAATGTTAATTTGCTTCCTCTCAGCCATTTTCGTGTTTGCCAAGAGGAAACAACATGGCTCCCTCTGAGAGACACTGAGTAAGTGCATCTTAAGTACACTACAAGGTTCCTCCCTCTCCTGGCTGGACACAGACAAGACTTTGTTGATTCTTTGGGACAAGAACAGAAAGGCTCTTTGTGGTCCTGATGGGAGGAATCCATGCCTGGGAAGTGCCACGAGGAGCGAGATTGTCCTGTAAAAATCCATGGCAGCCACCTCTGCTCATCATGACAAGGGTGTTTGTGGCTTGGATGCAGATTGAATGTGCTCCTCCAAGAGGTGGGACTTGAGTCACTGGAGGTCCATTTCCAGAACAGGTACTGTAGTTTTCAAGAAACCCTAAAGTAAAATGGCTTCCCCCTCAGCCCTTTACTGTCCCCTAATTTACCAGGTAATCTCTCTTTCTTGTTTATTAATGTCATCTATCTTGTAATGTGGCTACAAAACCTTCACTGAAGCTGAACAGATGTAGTGCTAGGCTCTTAGAGCTTAAAACTGAGGTGGGGAAAATCTTTTTTGTTTGTTTGTTTGTTTTGTTTTGTTCTATTTGTTTGTTCTAAGACAGGGTTTCTCTGTGTAGCCCTAGTTGTCCTGAAATGCATTATGTAGACCAGGCTGCCCACAAACTCAGGGAACTCCTGCCTCTGCCTCCTGAGAGTTGGGATTAAAGGCATGAGCCACCAGGCCTGGCTACCTTTTTTATTTTTAAAGTATTCAGCTTCAGGTATTTTGTTATAGCAACAAAAAATCAAAGGTAATGACAACTTAATTATATGCCAGCTACATTCACCGTGATACTGGTGTCTTAGGGACACTGTGAGGCTTGGTATTCTGGAACATCTTTCAAATGTTACATGAGATCCTGTCTCTAACAGACAAAAAATACACAATAAAGCATCTCTAATTCTGTTGGAACTATGAATGATTGTTATATAAAATTGTTATATTGTAGATCAGGTTGAACTTGGACTCAGAGATCTGGCTGCCTCTGCCTCTCAGGTGCTGGGACTAAAGCTGTGCACTGCCAAACCTGGTGAGTCTGTGCCCACCCCCCCTTTTTTTTAGTGATTTATTTATTTTTCTTTATGTGCACTGATGTTTTACCTGCATGCCTGTCTGTGTCAAATCCCTTGGAACTGGAGTTACAGACAGTTGTGAGCTGCCATGTGGGTGCTGGGAACTGAATCCAGGTCCTCTGAAAGAAGAGCCAGTGCTCTTAACTGCGGAGCCATCTGTCCAGCCATGTGTCTGCCTTTTTATTTTTATTTATTTTTATCTTTATATTTTTAACATTTTTATTAGGTATTTTCCTCATTTACATTTCCAATGTTATCCCAAAAGTCCCCCATACCCTCCCCCCCTACCCACCCACTCCTACTTTTTGATCCTGGCGTTCCCCTGTACTGGGGCATATAAAGTTTGCAAGTCCAATGGGCCTCTCTTTCCAGTGATGGCCGACTAGGCCATCTTTTGATAGATATGCAGCTAGAGTCAAGAGCTCCGGGGTACTGGTTAGTTCATAATGTTGTTCCACCTATAGGGTCGCAGATCCCTTTAGCTCCTTGGGTACTTTCTCTAGCTCTTCCATTGGGGGCCCTGTGATCCATCCAATAGCTGACTATGAGCATCTACTTCTTTGTTTGCTAGACCCCATGTCTGCCTTTTTAAAAAGCTTTATTCTTACTTTACATGTATGAGTGGGGGGGGGGGTTATGCTTGTTTGTGTACCATGTGCATGCCTGTTTTCTACAGAGGCCAGAATAGGGCGTCAGATACCTTGAAATTGGAGATCCAGATGGTTCTAAGCTGCCCAGAGGATGCTGGGAAACAAGCCATGTCTTTTGCAAGCACAACTAGAAATCTTAACTGCTGAGCCAGCTCTCCAGCCCCATATATGCTTTTAAATAATGCACCATCCTGAGTGGGTGTGGTGGTGCATGCCTTTAATCCCATCATTTAGGAGTAGAGGCAGGTGGATTTCTGTGATTTTGAAGCCAACCTGGTATACACAGTTGTATCTACTAGGTAGGCCAGTCAGGGCTACATAGTAAGAGTCTGTCTTAAGCAAGCAAGCGACCAAACAAACAAACAAACAAATTAACACACCATTCTAAGTGTTGGGGTTTAGGAATAGAGAATGAGCTTAAGCTATTATGCAAAGCCGACACTTTATGAATTAATCAGCCCCACCTATCCCCAGCTCTTGCTCTTTCCGTCTCTGAATCGGACTAGGTTTCTCTTAGAAATGGAAGCTTGCTCTAACTGTCTCCTTACCACTGCTTACTTTCCTTAACATGATGCTTTGCCTGTTTTAGTACGCATTGCAATTCGCTTTGTGAAGTTGAGTGCTGATCTTTGTGTCTACACCACATTCCGTTCATTTGTATCTACACTGATGGATGCATGGTGTTTTCAGCTACTGTGACTGTTGTGAGCATGGGTGTACAGATATTTTCAAGACTCTGCTTTCAGATCTGTTGAGGCTACACTCAGATGTGGGCTTGTTAGAGACATGTGCACATTGTGTGTGTTTGTCACCCTTCGGGAAAATTAACTTACACACTGATGGGTGGTGTCAGCAGGAAAGGTGCTTCTTACAAGTCTAGGGTCCCAACCTAGGCACTGCAAACTGTTAGGCCTCCTGGGGCGTTGTAATTGCCAGAAGGATTAAGAAACTGTGACCTAACACAGGCACTTGTCCATTCTTAAAGAATTTTTCCCATCGTTTGGTGATGTGGGTTAAAATGGCTCATCCATCAGGATTTGTGCTTCCAGTAACTGCAGATAGGTGGAGACTTCACACCAGGGTCTTCACTTCAGCCTTCGAAAGGAATACTTGGTAGGTCTACCTACATCGATGGAGTAGGTGGGTGTCATAGCAACCGAAGAGGAAAAACTGGGGGGCTCCCCAACACAGCTCTGTGTGTGTGTGTGTGTGTGTGTATGAGAGAGAGAGAGAGAGAGAGAGAGAGAGAGAGAGAGAGAGAGAGAGAGAGAGAGATTTAGAGCTCTCAAACAAATACAAGCCTCTTTCAAATCAACTTGCCCTAGAAGGTTTCTATGCAGACTGTCAGCCATTCAGACCATACTGTGACTTAGTAAATAGATGCTTTTCAATGGTGTTATGACATGAAAGCACAGGTCAGCCTCAGCACTGTTGACATTTGGGGCTGGAGACTTCTTTGATGTGGGGAGCTGTGCACTGTCAGATATTCAGCCGCTACTCTGATCACCTACATTAGCTCTCCAGCCTTGCTTGCAACTGCTAAGCAAGCCTCCAGGGATTGACAAAGGTCACACGAGGACAGCCCCAGCTCGCTGATTAAAATCGCTGCTAAGAAGGAATAGAGTTCTTGAGGAAAGAAGAGGAGATTTTGTTTGTTTACTTGTTTTTCAAGACAGGGTTTCTCTCTGCTGTCCTGAAACTTGCTCTGTAGACCAGATTGGCCTCAAAATCAGTTATCATGAGTGCTGGGATTAAAAGTGTGGGCCATCTCCCCCCAGTTTAAGAGGAGAAATTTTAAAGCAGGCAATGTAGAGGCTCTTAGGCCGGGTTAATACTGACACCACAGTAATTCTGAGTCCATTTGCATCGCTGACCCAGAAGCGCCACTGTCCTTTTAACTTTATTATTTATTTGTTTTGTTTTAAGGTAGTCTCACTTTGTAACCCAGACAGACCTTGAATTCATGGCCATACTCCTGCCTCCGCCTCCCGAGTGCTAGAATTTCAGGCATGAGCCAACATGCTGGACCCAGCAAAACTTCCTGTTGCAGAGATGAGAGACACACGCATGCGCCAGCAGAATAGCTGGTGCGCATGGAACATTGCCTGGCTCTACGTAGCACCTTACTACTGTCTGCTTTCTTCTCAGCTCTCACTACTTCCAAAATATGAAATACAGTGCAGGTTATCCTGAGAGTCACCCTCTCCACCCCTCAGAAATATTTCCACAGTAACCTAGTCATTAGCACAGCTCGTTCATTAACGCATCTTACCACCCACCACACTAAGACAGACATAGACATCCCCAAAGTGCTTTCATTCAAATCTGTCCCGCTTCTCAATAACGATTGCTGCTTGAGCAGCGAGCCCTGCTTGGAAGATGACGGAGATCTCTGGCTAGGACGGCCAGTCCCCTCTTAGTCTGAGGCCAATGCCCACCTTAGAAGCTGCCTTCCCGCACGAAGTGACTGCGGCTAACGAGCCCCACCCCAACGTCCTTATGCTCTCCACGCAGCCCTGTTTCATCAAGATAACAGACCTCCAGTCCCGCTGTGTGAGAGGGGAGCCGCCCCGGGATGCAGCCCCCTGCCCACGGCCCGCTCGCCCGAGGCTGCCCCGCACCCCGCGGGCCGCCATCTTGCCGTGAGACGAGCCGTGTAAACAAAGCTGGGCTCGGATTTAAGGGAGGATGTGTGCCGGCTTCCAGATCCTCGGCCCACAAGCCTCAACCACTGTACAAACTGAGCACGACTGTTTGCTTAGTGGCTTTATTGACTCAGGTCCCGCCTCCCGGGCAGGTGGCCTGGCGGCCACTGCGTCCTTGTTCCGCCTGGCTCTGCCCCAGCGCCACCGCGGCCTCCCTGCTGAGGCGGCCTTTCTTTCTTTCACTTCAGACCCTTGAAGATCAGGCTGGCAGCTGACACAGGTGTACGGTTTCACTTATAAACAGGCATTATTCGCTCTGGTCGGTATTTTCAGCGAGCCGCGGCGTTTGTTGCGTAACAGGTACTTTTTCCTGGTCCCTCTTGAAGAACACTGAACTCTGCTGTGCTGTCCTGGCTCTAGTGCGTTAACTCTTTGTGACCCCAGGGCTTTATTTGTCATCCGCTTCCAAAGAGGCCTAATGGGTCATTAAGATGGCCCACAGACCACCTACAAACCTCCCACGAAGCCTGGCTTCACTGTGGGTTAGGCACAAGCAGCGGCTTTGAAAAGAAAACATTGAAAAGATTTTCCTTGTTCATCAGGACAGAACTGGGGTTGTTTGTTTGTTTTGTTTTCTTGGTTTTGGTTTTTCGAGACAGGGTTTCTCTGTGTAGCCCTGGCTGTCCTGGAACTCACTCTGTAGACCAGGCTGGCCTCGAACTCAAAAATCAGCCTGCCTCTGCCTCCCGAGTGCTGGGATTAAAGGCGTGCGCCACCACTGCCCAGCAGAATTGTTATTTATTATGTCATTTATTATTGATGTAGTTTGCTAGACAGGGGAAGGGAGGGCCAGAGAGGTGATGCGGCTTCTCACAGTCCTGTAGACTGCAGACAGATCATAAGTTACTGCCCTATGGTTCCAAACCCAGTGTTTCTAGCCACACCTCAGCTTTCTGTGTGACAGAACATGTTACTCTTTGCCTCTCATCTGAGAAAAGAGAACCTCACCAGACCCCAGGTCAGGCACTAGCCCATTTAAGGGAAGATGCCCTGAGCGGCTGCCCACAGTCACCTGGCAGCTTCTAAGCAGTGTGGAACGGTGGTCTCTCTTCTCTGCCAGAACTGCCCATGGACAACTCCCTTAAGCTTTCCTGTCAGAGGGTTAATTCATATGTTACACACATAGCAACACTCCCACACATAGTAACTCTCCCACACATAGCAACACTCCCACACATAGTAACTCTCCCACACACTCCCACACATAGTAACACTCACATACCCCCATGTATTCAGTATACAAATAGGTACAAATGTACATGCACAGACCTGTACTTAGACCATATGTATCCATGCCTTTATACATACTCGTGTGTGTGTGTGTGTGTGTGTGTGTGTGCGTGTGTACACACACACACACACACACAATCTTATTCATACTCATGTAGTCACACAATTTTATATCCCTACACTCCACACACTTCCACAGCAAATTCATGCCCACACTCATGCACACATAACATCTCCACACATGTACAGTTGCACTCACATAATTACAAATGTCCCACTCACACAGCCCACTTGTTCACACTTACGCAGTCCTTTACACACTCCTATGCATAGACACAAATACTTATCTTCACGCTTTTTGCACTTTTTTTGAAGCTGAGTACACGCTCTGGTGAAAGGTCAGGAGGTCAACACCCAATATGTTAACGGACAGTAAACTGAGGTATGCTATGACTTTCTGGAGTCACCCAAACTAATCTTGTTCTTTCAGTGAGGACCTTCGACCTATTACAAAGAAACCTGGTCTCTCTTCTGACTTTAATTGCCCTCGACCCCAACCCCTTATTCATGGCAGGCGTTTGGCACCGGGCCCTTCTCTCAGGGGACCCTGTGGCATCTTACACACTAGCTCTTAATAATATAACTGCTGCTCTTTGCTTCCCCTTCTTCATCTATAACATGTGACTAGTGATGGTACCAATATGAGCCTCAGAGAGTTATGGGTACCAAACAGGCTGGTGTATGTGAATCTAATGGACCAGGTAGACCAAATGTACTCAAAACTATGAGCTACCAATGCTTAGTTTGGTCTCTGTTGTTAACCAGGGACAGAGGATGCTCACCGCAGCAACAGGCACTTGCCTGCCTCTGAGAGCTTTCTGTTGAGGTGGCTGAAGTCTGACACTCTGACACTTGAAAGAGTTTGATGTCAGGGAGCCGCTCCTGTATCCTACTTGGTGCCAGAGCATCCGAGACTCCTTGGATGGTCAGTGGTAAAGCCAGTTGCCCTAGTTGGCAGGGCCACAATTCATTAACCTTCCCCATAATTATTATATTGACTTAAGGTTTGGGGAAAACTGTGGGAAACCAATTGGAGAGAGAGCCATGCAACAAACAGAATTTTATGTTTATTTTTAGCTTCTAATGACAGAACCCTGGAATGGACATATAGCCTATGACAAAGGCTTCTCCTTCTTGCAGTTACTGGGGAAACGGAGGCTCTGTTAGACCCAGGCACAGTGCTTCCGTCTGCTTCTCCCTCTGGTGAAGTCAGAGGCCAGGGTCCAAATCATCCAGCCCTCATTGTCCTTTCCTGTTTGTCCATCTGCTCAGCCCACTGGGGGCTTACTGCTTGGCGATGTGATGGCCTCTGTGAACTCCTCTCTCAAAAGCTCCCCAGGGCAACCAAATTGCCCTTCCTTCCATCTGCCTCCTCCCCACCCCCCTCAGGTAACTTCAGCATCAGAAGGGCCTCTGCCCTAGAATCTCAACTATGTCCTTATCAGAACACTCATCTCATCAAAGGCAGGACCAGAAAGAGGCCATTTACACCCCCCCCCCAGTTCCCTTTTAAGAGATTGGGGTGGGGGTAGCAATTGATTGCTTTTTTAAATTTGCTTTTTGTTTCCACTGACACCTAAGTTTACAAAACAGTTCCTATCCATGCCTCAGGGATTACTGGAAGGGTAGTCAATGAATGGCAACATGGGAAAGTGGTGGCAGGGGTGACCTTTACTTTTACATTGATTTCTTCTTCATACTTCTCTAAATTGGTTGACTTAAAAACACATACCTCTCCCTACTGGTGTTAGGGGGCTGGAATTCAGAGTCTTGTGCATGCTAAGGCAAGTATCTTACCACTGAGTTATATCCCAGTCCAAAACTAAAGTCATTTTAAGAAGAATGTTTTCATTCAGAGATGATGCACCTAACCTTCAAGACTAGAGGCCCCAGGGAGTTTAGAGGTCAGGTGGGGTGAAGGGGTGGGACATCCATGTGGAGACAGTGGGGCAGGGAGGAGGTATGGGATATGGAGCAGTCAGAGGGTGAATGGGGAATGGGGAATAAAATATGGAGTGTAAAATAAGCAAACAAATAAATAATATTTTTAAAAAGGAAAAAAAAAGAATTGTTTTTAAAAGCACACTTGAAAAGGTGATATTGGAGAAATGGCTCTGCAGTTAAGAACACTAGCACCCATGTACTGGGCCCATATACTGTTCCAGCACCCACACTGGGTGGCTCAATACCAACTACAACTGTCCATGTCTGTGGGCAACGCACACACACACACACACACACACACACACACACACACACTGAAACCAAATCATAAGAAGCAAGCACAGTGTCACTGCTGTGCTTTATCCAGATGCTGTACGGTGTATCGTTTTCTTGCCACCACTTCCGTGAACATCCATCAGCAGGGCAGTAGTGCTCGCTGCAAGGGCAGCATTTCCTCTGAGCTGCTAAAAGGCTTGTTGCTGAAGACAAAGATCGTCTGCACAGGGACGCAGCATTCTCCATCCTGGAAGGCTTGCTGAAATGGATTTTCCACTCATGGAGCTTTTGTACAATATACCTACTGGTCCTCGCTTTTTAGGGAAGGTTGAGGTTTCAGGAAGGAAAAGACTGCCCAGCAGTTGCAGAGTGGGAACCCTTTCCAGCATCATTGAAGGGAAAAAGGAACTGCTAGATCAGGTGCACATTAGATTAAAAACTCTCAGGGTTGATTTCAACATTTATTTTTAGTTAGGGTCTTACAGTATAGTCCTGTCTGGGCTGGAACTCACACAATAGACCAGGCTAGCCTTGAACTCATAGAGATCCATCTGCTTCTGCATTCCAAACACTGGAATTAAAAACATATACCACCACGACTAGCAAGATGCATATCATAAGTATCTAATTCAACCTTGCAATCAAAACACTCTTGTGCAAACATCACCCTGAACATTAACCTCTACCCCCCTCCCCCCATTCTCTAGTCCCCAACCCCGATCCCAGTATAACCACAATCTTGTGAGTTACATATTTTAGACAAATACAATACTTCTTTTGCATGTAGCTTCTTTCATTCACACTCATGTTTGAGAAAGTCATAGATTGTCTGGCAGTCTCATGCAAACCCATTGTGATTTACTGGTCTAGTCTATAGGGGATGGAGCTTTGGTTAGTTTACGGTTTTGAGCTTTTATGTGAGTTACAGGAGATAAACATTTTCATAGGTGTCTTGTGCTGAGCATATCTGTGCATTTTCTTGAGTAGGTGCACAGGAGTGAAAAGGATGTGCAAGCATTTACCTTTACTTACTAGATACCACTAACAGTTTTTCAAAGAGGCCATAACCCATTTACATTCTCCTCAATCCTGTATGAGAATCTCAATGAGATTGAAATGGAGACTTTTTGCAAGATTTGTGTTGGACCATAACCTGGAAGCTCTTTTCTCAAGCCTGAGGAGGATGGAATGGGTTGTTTTCCTGAAGAGTCTGAAGCATCAGGCAATTCCACCCCCCCCCCCCCCCCACACACAGTTTTTTAAAGATCAAAGTATCTCACGAAGTAGATGAAGGTGCAGCATAGCCTTTATGCTTTACAGGACCCACCAGGCTCCTCCAGCCCACAGTAGCCGCAGGGCTTGGAATTCAGGTCCCATGCAGATCTGAGAATCCTTGGGTTCCTCAGAAAGGTCAAGTTCATATGCCTGCATCTCTATCACATTTCTGGTTTCCAACAACAGAACGTGTAGAATCTCCTATCTTTCAGACATTAATGCCTTTCTTCTGTCTGTTCTCCTTTTACTTGTGGATAATTTGCTGATGCACAGATTAGAATGATCAAGTTTTCAGAGAGAAAAATAGTTAAGCTGAAACATTCCCTACAGTGGGATGACAGAACCTGGACCCTGACTAAGCCAGCCTAGGTTTTAGGAGACTTAATTTGGGCAGCATCCATGATTGGCAGCAGTTTGGTGACTTGGCATTGAATGCTATATCTTCTGATATGACCAAACTATTATTTTTGCATCTTTGTTTATTTGTATTTCAAACAATGAAAATCAAAACAAACAAAAAACAAAACAAAAATACCAAAGCAAGCCGGGCAGTGGTGGCACGCCTTTGATCCCAGCACTTGGGAGGCAGAGGCAGGTGGATTTCTGAGTTCGAGGCCAGCTTGGTCTACAGAGTGAGTTCCAGGACATCCAGGGCTACACAGTGAAACCCTGTCTCGAAAAACCAAAAACCAAACCAAAACAAAACAAAACAAAAGCAAAAAGCAAATAAAACCAAGTTCCCACAAAAACCAAAAACCAAAAAACATGGAGTCTGTTTTGTTTTGGCCATTCTCAGGCATGGGTCCTGCCTTGGAGTGTCCTTGATGTACCCACTGACATTCACTGGAGAAAACCAATTTTTCCATTTTTTGGAAGGTATCAATAACAGATAGCTTCTCAGTGTGCATGCATGCAGTAGTGTATTTATGGAGGTGAGAGGCTAGCCTGTGCAGTCAGTTATCTGTCTCTGTCATGTGGGTTCCAGAGATTGACCTTGGGTTGACAGGTGTAGCTCAAGGAACTTGCTGTGTCCATCTCGCTGACTGTGGATTGAGTTCTCGGCCTCGAGCTCACTATGTAGACAGACGTGACAAACTTCAACTGCCTCCACCTCCTAGGTGCTGGCATTACAACTATGGACCACCTTGCCAAGATTTACTTGGTGCTGTGAATTAACCCCAGGGCTGTGTGGATGGCAGGCAAGCCAGTTGAGTCACATCCTTGTCTTTGACCAGAGCACTTTGAGGAACTAAGCCAGTGATAACCTTGAAGAAATAGCTTTAGGTGGTTATGTTTATCTAGAACCAAGACCATACCTGTCTGACCAAATTAAAGAAAAGAAAAGGAAAAAAGACCTCCCCACATTAGGAACTGTTGGATGATGTAGTCTGATGATTCCCTGGGACCCTGGGAGACCAACACACTTGCTTGGGCACCATTCAGTACACCCTTGGGTACCATTCAGTACACCCTTGGGTACCATTCAGTACACCCTTGGGTACCATTCAGTACACACTTGGGTACCATTCAGTACACCCTTGGGTACCATTCAGTACACCCTTGGGTACCATTCAGTACACACTTGGGTACCATCCAGTACACCCTTAGATACCATTCAGTACACACTTGGGTACCATCCAGTACACCCTTGGATACCATTCAGTACACCCTTGGGTACCATTCAGTACACCCTTGGGTACCATCCAGTAGACAATGCTTACTCCTTTGCCAGCATCTCCTCTCTCTCCCTGGGATGCGAGAGATGACAGAGCCTTTTCCTGACACACACACTAAGGATATACACTCCCTGGGATCTCAGGACAGCAGGGTTAAGGGGACAGAACCAGTCACCTCTAATTTGGGGGCAGAATGAGTCTGCTGCAAGTTTGGGCTGTCACCATCGGTCATCATTGGTTCCTTGTTGCTGGGTTTAGGAAAAGATATTAAAAGTAGCAATTAGGAGAATGTATAAAAATTCCAGCTTTACTGTGAGAGCCAGATCTATTGCAGTGAACTTTGTTTTTTTTCCCTAGGTTGTCAGCCAGTTTGTCGAGATGTCCGTAAGCTCTTGTCTGAACTTGAAGATGTCCAGACAAAATATAAAAAAGAAGCTTGTTCAGGCTTCCTGACTGACTTGAGTTATATATAATTTTTATTTGGGAGCTAGCGATAGAACTCCTAAGGCAGCCTCTGACTTTTTTTTTGTTTACACTGAGCAACTCCTTTAATATTTCTCAAGCTAGCAGGCCTTCACTCTTGCCCTTACAGATACGTACGTGACCTGTGAAAGTCTAAGTAACTTGCCCTGGCTGGTATTTGAGCTAGAGACTCTCTCCTATCTCAGAGCTTCTCATCCAACAGAAGCATTAAGACAAGCAACAAATCACAATAAAGGGACATAGAAATTCAAACTTCAGAAAACACAATGCAATGGGACTTCAGAGTTAGAAATGCCATCAGGTTGAGTCAGAAGAACCTAGTAAGAAGGGTATCATTTTGCTGGCTGGATAGGACTTTCCACCCCTTCTACGTTGTGCCAATGGAAAACTAGGGGATATTTCTTTAAGAATCTTCAAAAAACATTTTTTCATACAATATATTTTCATCAAGTTTTCTCTCCTCCCTCAGTTCCTTCCAGGCTCAACTTCCCTCCAGGCTCCACCCCTTCAGGTCCCACCTCCTTCAGGCCCCATCTTTCCAAGCTCCACCTCCCCAGGTTCCACCTCCCTCCAGGCTCCACCCCTTTCAGGTTTCACCTCCTTACCTATTCAACTTCTTTGTTTTAATTTTTTTTTTGTTTATTAGGTATTTTCTTTATTTACATTTCAAATGCTATCCCAAAAATCCCCCATACACTCCCCTCCCCACCCACTCCCACTTCTTGGTCCTGGCGTTCCCCTGTACTAAGGCATATAAAGTTTGCAAGACCAAGGGGCCTCTCTCTTTCTTGTTGTTATTCTCTCTCTTTCTCTCTCCCTCTCTCCCCACTCTTTCTTCCCTCCTCTAAAAACAAATACAAAAAAGTGAAAATCAAATAAAACAAACAAAAAACAGGACTAAAATATCAAAGGATCCCTTTCCCTTCCGCAGTGCTGGGATTTTGTCTTGGATTCCTCAGGAAGGTCAAGTTCATATGCCGGCATCTCTATCACATCTCTGGTTCCAACAACAGAACGTGTGGAATCTCCTATCTTTCAGACATTAATGCCTTTCTTCTGTTCTCCTTTTACTGTGGATAATTTGCTGATGCACAGATTAGAATGATCAAGTTTTCAGAGAGAAAAATATTTAAGCTGAAACATTCCCTACAGTGGGATGACAGAACCTGGACCCTGACTAAGCCTGTCTGGTTTGAGCCTGTGCAGGGCTTGTGGGTTCTGCCCTCAAAATATCAGTCCTGTTGGGTCTACAAGACTCTGTTTCCTTGGTCGCCCATTGCTGGCTCTTAGAAATCTTTCTGCCTCCTCTTCCACATTGACCCCGACCCCTGAGAAGAGGGCTTTGATGAAGACATCCCTTTTAGGACTGAGTGCTCCAAAGTTTCTCCCTCTCTGCACACTGTTCAACTATGGGTCTCTGTGTTATATCTCTTGTTTCGTGTAGTGTTTCTAATACCCCATTTTAAGCTCTGGGCAGCCCTGGTTCCCTTGGATCTGTGAATGAAAGACACCCCCCCCCACACACACACACACTAGCTTATTTTTAATATACTTTTAAGCTCAATGGCCAGACACTTCTAAGCCTCCTGTGAATAGCCTGCCCTTATCTTCACTCCCACCTGTAAATCTTCCCTCAGTTTAGTTTCCCAGTTACCTTCTACTTGCTCAGCACCCTAAATCAGCCCATAGTTTAGTCGCCTTTCTAATCTCCCACCTGCTCCTCCACTCCATCAAAGAACTCACATGGCTGGTGGCTCTCTCTCCCTCCAAAGCATGGCGAATTCACTTCCTTTCCTGCATCTCCTAGCCTCCAGTGGGAACCTGGAAGTCCTGCCTCTTCTACCCACTATTAGCCATTAGCCATCTATTAGCCACTAGCATCTTTATTGATCAATCAAGAACCAATTGGTGAACAGGACCTTCAGGGTTCACATGCAGATTCCTGTCCAAAGCATCAGAACCAACCCCCACATGTCCATCTATTGTGAGAAGGTTCTCTGGAGAGTGTTGGTCAATGCACTAATCTGAGCCTAATGTGGTTGCTGGGAGGTCCCTGGTTGAGAGGGGCTTTGCAAGTCAGTAGATACCACAAAGAAATGTCGATGGGCTCCTTCAAGAGAAGTTTGTACCATTGCTCAGACTCCAGCTCATTTCTGCTGTCCTGCCTTTGTGGGGAGTTGAGGTGGCATGGCTTTGCCTCTCAGGAGAAAACTGATAAGACTGCTTTTAAAAATAAATAAATAAAAAGGCCAGCACACTGGTAGAGTACGTAGCTAATCCTGATGAGGCCCCGTATCAAACCCTTGTGCTGGTGGTTTTAAATGTCCCTCTCCACAGCCTAGAGTCACCTGGGAAGGGAGTCTCAACAGAGGAAGCACCTTCTCAAATTAACATAGAAGTAGGGCTCCATCTGGAGTCTTTGATGACAAGCTAATAAGTATGAAAAGAAAACAGTTATAGAAAGAGGCAGGGGATCCCGGGAATCACAGGGAAGCTGAGGAGGCTGTGTTAACAGACAGCTTAGGGGGTTCGGACCGTTTGGCCCATAAGAAAGAGACACTCAACCTGCCATTCAGCTCAAGTCAATCTCCATAGCAGGGAGGGGGTTCTGATTGGAGTAGCCTGGTCACATGCTGTTCCCTGCCGTGGAACAAGATGGAGAGCTGACAATTCTACAGGAAATTAGGGGATGGTGAAGAAGAACCTTTGGATAAAGGACAGTCAGTGAAACAAAGCAAAAACATGCTACCACTAAAGGGGAAGAAAAGTCCTAAGTACCAGAGCCATCCGTCAGTTGAGTCCAGGGAGCAGCAGGCTGGGGAAAGCCTGTGGTGTCAAGCATGGTGGCTGCTATCCTGGGGGCATTTTTAAACTCCTGTCAGGAGCTGGGCATGCTACTACATGCCCTTAATCCCAGCATTTAGGAGGCAGAAGCAGGCAGATCTTTGTGAATTCTAGGCCAGCTTGGTTGATATAGCAAGTTCCAGTCAGTCTAGCTAGAGGTGCATAGCGAGACTCTGTCTAATAAATAAATAAACAAATAAACAAACAAATAAATAAATAAACAAACAAACAAACAAATAAAAGTTCAGTAGGGGTAGCAGACATCACCGATGTCCCTCTTACACCAGGTTCTTCCCCTCTCTGTGTTTGCCAGTGGTTTTCCCATGGTAAGTATCTCAGACTCTGGCATTAGCTATTGCCTGGCACATGAGCAGGCTTGTGGGAAGTCTAGGCATACTAGGGAGTTTGTACCTTGGGAGTGATTGCAACCAGTGACAGAAGGAATAGCTCAGCTAACTTGTCCTTTTGTGCAGTCACACAGAAGTCTCCACTGTGACAAAGACACAGTCACACACAGCAGTAAGCTACTCTTCACGGCATGTTATAAACTCCCCAACCCCCTTGCCAGTTTTATCTCCCACCCTGTTCGTTTCTCTGCTGAGGCTCCCTGGCATTTGATTTCCATTCGAATCTTTGTAGGAAGTGTGCTATCTGAGCAATGGGCAAGATGCAAAGAAGGAAGTCACTAGTCTCATGAAGGAGAACTGAGCTGTGATGCAGCCCTCAGGTATCTGCCTGCAAGTAGACTCTCATTCTTGTGTTCGTCTCACCTGTACTGCCTCGGTCTCCTTACCTCTGGACCTTCCAACATCATAATGGCTGGTCCCAACGAATGTGTATGTCCAGCATGGTGATTCTTTCTTCAGAAGTCTAAAGAGACTTAGTGCAGTGTGCAAACATTGCCTGTCCTCTTCACAGCCTGTGATCATGAGAGCTCTTGGCTGCTTGGATGGCCTCTCTCTTGTGACTCTGCTTCCTACCTGGGATTGTAAGGTGTCTATAGCTAGTCTCTTAGAAGGTGATGTAGCTCATCCCTAAAGTACATAGACTGGGGCAATAATGTCAAGGATGAGGGCCTTGCCGCAACAAGAGCTCACTTAAGCACAGATGAGCTACTTTTCTTCCTCCCTGTTGGTCGGCAAGACCTCTTTGTTCCAACCCACACAGGCACCACCATTGCTGTCTGGGGTCCCCAACATGTGCAGCTCTGGAGCCCCAAGTCACCAGAGCTCCATAAATTCTTTTACGTTTTAAATGAGTGATGAACAGTTTGTAAAAAGATCTTTCCTTTGTATTGGGATTAGATCTTTCTAGAAGGGATAGGCTAGAGAAATTGTCTCTCCTGAAATCTGATTTAATATAAGGCTTTCTGAGGGGTGGCCTGAAGTTAAGCACACAGCAGGCAGTATTAGGAAATCTGGAACAGCCAGGAATGGTGGCACATGTTTTTAACCCCAGCAGTCAGAAGGCAGAGGCAGAGGCAGGTACATCTCCAAGTTTGAGGCCAGCCTGGTCTACAGTGCAAGTTCCAGGACAGGCAGGACTACACAGAGAAACCTTATCAAGAAAAAAAAAAGCAAAACAAAAATAATAACAAAAACAATAAAGAAATCTAGAACTATTTCCTGGTTCGTACCTGAAGGATGTGATCTCTCCTTTAGATGTTTCTGTAAGAAGAAATATAAAGGCCTCAGGCACTTGCTGTGGATCAGTCTTGAGACCTCCATGGTAGGAAGAACTAACTCCCACAAATTTCTCTCTGTCTTCCAGACATGCACACATGTACATGCACATCTATACACAAAATAAAAAAAAATTGTATATTTTTAATAAAAGCATGCGATAATTGTCTTTCAAATGAAATATCTGAGTAGAACATATGTGCACATGTTGCCCATTTTCTTTTTTTTAAACTTATTTGTTTTTATGAATACACTGTAGCTGTCTTCAGACACACATCAGAAGAGTGCATCAGATCCCATTACAAATGGTTGTAAGTCAACATGTGGTTGCTGGGAATTGAACTCAGGACCATTGAAAGAGCAGTCAGTGTTCTTAACCACTGAGCCATCGCTCCAGCCCCACATGTGTCCATTTTCAAAAGGAACGTCACCACATTCATTTTTACCTGATGATACTGCCAAGTCAAGAACCTTGGGCAACTACAGTTTCCATACACTTCATCTCTCTAAGAGACTGGTGTAGACTTGTGAATTGTGAAGATAGTATTGACGCCGTAGAGAGATTGTGTTCTCTGTGCACAGGTAGCTATGGGCTAAGCAGCTCCAACCATCTCCCTCAGGAGAGGTCTAAGCAGCTAACTCCTCGAACTGCTCTTACATGGGATTTACATAAGCATTGCAGAGCAGTGAGCCACACCATTCTTAGCTCCTGGTTTCTCAGCATGTAGTGTGCTGTGCATCATGACCCGGAGCCCCATGCTTCTGGATACCATTTAATCTTCATGGAGACACCGGAGAGAAGAAAGACATTTGTGCCTTTTAGACTCATCCTGGAATCTTGGGAACCACATGACTAACAGCAACTGTAAAAACCAACGTGGTCACAGGGCTCTCTAGACAAAGCAGAGAAAGACACTGCCTGTGGGGAAAGAGTAGTTGCAATTTAGACAGTGTCAGGAAATGACTAAGAAAACAATCAGGGGTATAATGCCAATCAGGACTTCTGAAGGATCTGAGGAAACTAAAGAGCTACTCTGGGAAAGTCTTCTAGACAGCTATGTAGAGCTTTCAGAAGGCCCCATGACACAAAGCTTGGTGGGTTCTGTCAGAGTGCCTAGGCTAGAGAACTGGGGTAAGAGGGTTACAGAATGCCATGGAACCCTGTAAATCACACTAAGATTGACCCCTTTACACACTGGTCAGACTGTCCTCATTGTCACCTCTGCACAAACATGCCATTCATCTTAGTGTGAAAGTAGAATTGGCCTGAGCTACATTCAAACCACACCTCCAAGTTGGAACTCTGG
Source organism: Mus musculus (assembly GCF_000001635.26). Classification (NCBI taxonomy): domain Eukaryota; kingdom Metazoa; phylum Chordata; class Mammalia; order Rodentia; family Muridae; genus Mus; species Mus musculus. The sequence goes on from NC_000081.6 coordinate 37,148,505, forward strand.
CAAATGTTCCTGAGCAGGCTATAGAGCATAGGATCTGAGAATTAGGAGGTGGGAGAAAGGACTTTGGGAAGCTACTCAGGTGCCATGGGGTCTTCATCCCTCTAAAATAAGGAAGTATCCTAAGAGCAATCTTAAAGGCGTATTTTAAGAAAAGTTCCCAGCATCCACAAGCATTTTCTTCCCAACCCTCCCTTAATAAAAACCTGGCCAATTTTTCTCTTGGCTTAGCTTCTAATTACTATTATAATCATCTTCCCTCAGTCCAGGCTGCATCTACTTGACCAGCCAAAGAAACCTTGGTTCATCTCCATAGTGTGATTCTCTTGGCCCACTTTGACACCAATGGTGGCCTATGTCTTGGGTGGTGTCTTAGTCAGGGTTTCTATTCCTGCACAAACATCATGACCAAGAAGCAAGTTGGGGAGGAAAGGGTTTATTCAGCTTACAATTCCATTCTGCTGTTTATCACCAAGGAAGTCAGGACTGGAACTCAAGCAGGTCAGAAAGCAGAAGCCGATGCAGAGGCCATGGAGGGATGTTCTTTATTGGCTTGCCTCTCCTGGCTTGCTCAGCCTGCTCTCTTTTAAAACCCAAGACTACCAGCCCAGAGATGGTCCCACCCACAAGGGGCCTTTCCCCCTTGATCACTAATTGAGAAAATGCCTTAGAGTTGGATCTCATGGAGGCATTTCCTCAACTGAAGCTCCTTTCTCTGTGATAACCCCAGCTGTGTCAAGTTGACACAAAACTAACCAGAACAATTGACCCCTTGTCAACTTGACACACAAAAACATCACTAGTAAGCCTCAACCCTTACAATCTTATTCATTCCCATTCTAAATAACTTTAAAAGTCCCACAGTCTTTACATATTCTTAAATTTTCAATCTCTTTAAAATATCCATCTCTTTTAAAATCTAAAGTCTTTTTTACAATTAAAAGTCTCTTAACTGTGGGCTCCACTAAAACAGTTTCTTCCTTCAAGAGGGAAAATATCAGGGCACAGTCACAATCAAAAGCAAAAGTCAATCTCCAACCATCCAATGTCTGGGATCCAACTCACGATCTTCTGGGTTCCTCCAAGGGCTTGGGTCACTTCTCCAGCCATGCCCTTTGTAGCACACGCATCATCCTCTAGGCTCCAGATGCCTGTACTCCACTACTGCTGCTGCTCTTGGTGGTCATCTCATGGTACTGGCATCTCCAAAACACTACATGACCCCTTCAGTCCTGGGCCATCAATTGCAACTGAGGCTGCACTTTCACCAATGGCCTTCCATGGCCTCTCACAGTGCCAAGCCTCAGCTGCTCTGCTCAACTCCTTCATGCCTTCAAAACCAGTACCACCTGGGTGACCCTTACACATTACCAAGTCCAGCCACAGCACAATGTACAACTTTGGCTATATCTGGAACACAGCCACTGTGCTCTCAGAAAACACTTCCCAGAAGATGTCACCTCAATGATGCTGGTCTCTTCTTAATCACCGCTAATTTCTTAGCTCCAGCTAACCAGCATCAATAGTCCCAGTAATGCAAAGTTTTTGCTTTAGTAGTTCTGGTATCTTGTTAATCACAGCTGATTCTTCAGCCCCAGCTAACCAGAACTACAGAATCTTCACAATCAAAACAGGAATGGCCCTGAAAAGAGTCTTTAATTTTCCCTCTGAAATTTCACAAACCAGACCTCCATCTTCTGCAGTGTTCTCAACATTATCTTCCAAGCTCCTACACAACATCCGACAGAGCTCTTAACAATGGATGGATCTTCAAGCCCAAAGTTCCAAAGTCCTTCCACAGTCCTCTCCAAAACATGGTCAGGTTGTCACAGGAATACCCCACTCTGCTGGTACCAATTTGTCTTAGTCAGGGTTTCTATTCCTGCACAAACATCATGACCAAGAAGCAAGTTGGGGAGGAAAGGGTTTATTCAGCTTACAATTCCATTCTGCTGTTTATCACCAAGGAAGTCAGGACTGGAACTCAAGCAGGTCAGAAAGCAGAAGCCGATGCAGAGGCCATGGAGGGATGTTCTTTATTGGCTTGCCTCTCCTGGCTTGCTCAGCCTGCTCTCTTTTAAAACCCAAGACTACCAGCCCAGAGATGGTCCCACCCACAAGGGGCCTTTCCCCCTTGATCACTAATTGAGAAAATGCCTTAGAGTTGGATCTCATGGAGGCATTTCCTCAACTGAAGCTCCTTTCTCTGTGATAACCCCAGCTGTGTCAAGTTGACACAAAACTAACCAGTACAGGTGGTAACCACACTCCACACATGGCCTCTAGCATATCACTTTGCTACATTTCTAGTTTACCTGGTCATCCACCCTGACCTTCTGGTCTTGGTTCCTCCAGTAGACTATAAAATGAGTGCCTGCTACCAGACCACCTCTCCAAGTAGACCTGTGTGATGTCTCCTACTGGGATAGACCATGTGACTTTCTCTGTCCATAGGGAATTAAGACTAAATAATAGACACCCTTGTGTGGAAACTTTGAGGCTTATATTCTATATAGAAGCTATCTGCTGTATGGTAAGCTTGTTCAGGAGACTCCTGGGTAGAAATAGGGCTTCTGAGAGGAGAGGGAGAAGAAGCAGAGCTAGAGTTACCTAGGCTAGAGAGGAGCCATGTTGACCTACCAGTTCCAACTCCTGGTGAAGTCATACACTTCCAGCTGCAGCAAGGGAGAAGGAACTTGTACCCTTCTCCACCTGCAGCTGAGCCTATTCAATCCCCAGACTTATGATAAACCAACAAGCGTTTTATTTGTCTTAAATTGCTATGTTTTGTTGTGTTTAGTCATTGAGCAATATACAATTAAAACAATCTTTGTCACTTCTTGACCAAAACCTAGGCCAGGCATCTGGGCTCATGACAGCCTCAGGTTCTGTGTGCCATGTGCCTATCCACTGTCACCAACATTTGTTGACTTAGCTACAATTGAACCCAAGCTCCTCAGCACTGGGCTCTGGGCAGTGTGGCAGTTCAACTTTCTGAGTAGATAATAAAATGAAGGAAAACTGGGTGTAGAAATGGGGTGCCCCTTACTACTCAAGGGCCGATGGTGTGACTCCCACAGTTATTCCTGGGCCGAACTGGAGCTGGCACTGCACTGGTCATTATGCTTCGATGATTTGTTTCATTTTCAATTACGCTTATGCGTGTGTTTTTGCACATGGGCATGTGCATGTGATCGGAGTGGCTGTCAGTTATAAGTTGCTCAAAGTGGGTTCTGGAAACTAAATTTGGAGTGCAGCAGTAGTTTAGCTAAACACTTGATGCTCCCAAGGGATTATACGAGTGCACCCGCCTGGGAGCTATCTGGATTCGCACACACGCAGGCACACATGCATGCACACACGTACTTGCATGCCAGATACACACTTGTAATCCTAGCTTTCAGGACGCAGAGGCAGGGCGGTTGCTGAAAACTTAAGGTTCTCAACTATATGGTAAGTTCTATGATAGCCAGTACTATATAGCAACACCCTGCCCCAATGCCTCACCCTTAAAGTAAATAAAAATGTTAAGAAACCACAATAATAGTAAAAGAAAATACAAAAGAATATGTCTAAAATGTCTGAGATCATGATTAACTAGCTAGGATTACAAGTTTATACCTCCAGTTAGTTTTTAAATTTTTAAATTTTATTTATTTATTTATTTTGCACATTCAGGTTTTGCCTGCATGTAGGTCTGTGTGGAGGTGTCAGGTCCCCTGGAACTATAGTTACAGGTAGTTATGAGCTGTCGTGTGGGCAGCTGAGAATTAAACTTGGGCCGCGGGCTGGAGAGATGGCTCAGTGGTTAAGATCACTGACTGTTCTTCCAATGATCCTGAGTTCAAATCCCACGACCATCCACAATGAGATCTGACACCCTCTTCTGGGGTGTCTGAAAACAGCTGTAGTGAACTTACATATAATAAATGAATAAATAAATCTTAAAACAAAAACAAAAAAACTTGGGCTGCTTGGAAGAGCAGCCAGTACTCTTAATGGCTAAGTCATCTCTCGAGCATCCCAGTGTTTTGTTTTGTTTTGTTTTCTTTTCTACACAAAGAAACCCTTTCTCAGGCTTGGTGTGGGGATATGTCTACTTGCTGAACAAATCTTACCAACAAGTCATGAGAGTTGACAGTTTAAATAGTGCCTCTACCAAAAGCCTGAAGTTCATGTCTGACCCATTCTTAGCTATACTTTTAGGTTGTCTTTTAGTCCTTGTGGGACAGTGAAAGGCAGTCTGTTTTCTGGTCGAGGTAGGTTTAAACCCTGGAGACCCAGCAGATAACTCTGCAAGGAACGGAGGGAAGTTTGCTGTGCTCCCAGACATCAGGATCCTGACATGAGGCCTCAGTTCCATAACTCTGTGGCCATCAGTCAGGTATGGCAATGCCCAAGCTCCTGGTACTCTGTCTGGACTCCACCCCTACAGTTACCTGGCAACAGCCAGGTAGGCTTGGCCCTCTATAAAAGGATCTGCTTGCCCCCTCCTCCCTCTCTTACTCTCTTACTCTTGTCTCTCTCTAGCCCTCTTGCTCCCCATCTCTCCATCTTCCCTTCTCTCATTTTTCCACGTGGTCATGGCCAGTCCCTACTTCTCTACTCTATCCCTCTCTCTGAATATCCTGCTTCTACTTCATGATAATAAATGCCTTAAAACCATGGACTGTCTCTTCTCATTAGGATCCACCATGCTGGAGCAATGGAGCTTCCTCTAAAGAGCCATGCACATCTAATTTTCCGGCATGAGGTCTCCCTGCCTCCCTGTGCTCTTAGCCACGGTCAGCACCAAGCCAAGCTACAGGCAAACTAAAGACTCTCCTTCCTTCAGGAACCAGCCGGAGTGCTCTCCTCCTGCCCTTTACCCTTTGGCCGCTGGCTAGAGCCTGTTCTCTGCTCTGTTCTCTGTTCTTCTGCAGCATCCAGCAGAGTCAGTGGTGCCCAAGAGCTAGAACCTGTTGTCCCTGACCCCAGAGCTGGCTCTTCCGTGGCACCCAGCAGCATCTGTGGTGCCTGACAGCAGGAGCCATACTCCAGCAGTTCCACGGGGACCTCAGACTGTGCTTCCCCAACCCTGGAGCAGGATCTTGCTGCTTCTCACAACCCAACACCTGCCCAGTGGCAGTGTAGGGTGCATGCAGTCAAACTCCCCACGTCTACCTCCATGAATTGTCCTAGCCCTGTGGCAGGCCGGATGTGGCCCACCATTTTAACCCACAAGTCCCTTGAGCATGGTATCAAAATTTGCCCTATAGGTCCCATAACATTATCTACTTTGGCAGATCTTGTCTGGTTTCTGACTCTCCTATAATTTCAGAGTTCCTGTCCTAAAACACACTTCATACCTGCAGGTAATGTCAGTGGTTCTTGGGGACATAACTCTAGCAGGAATCCTAACAGGTTGTTAGGAACAACCTGCCACTGCCCTCTTCAGAATGGTGTTGTGGAACTCTGGCTGCTAGGGAGACAGGCAGTAGGCAAGTTCCTGTGGTTTCTAACACAGCTTGTCTTCAACGTTCCCTTTTCCCTCCTTTTTCCCTCCCTCCCTCCCTCCCTCCCTCCCTCCCTCCCTCCCTCCCTCCCTCCCTCCCTTCCTTCCTCCCTCCCTTCCTTCCTTCCTTCCTTCCTCCTTCCCTCCCTCCCTCCCTCTCTCCCTTCCTTCTTTCTTTGCTCCCATCCTTCTTTTATTTTATTGTTTTGTTTTGTTTTTGTTTGTCTTTTGAGTCAGGCATCAACTTTCTTACTGAGACCTTGATTCTAAGCCTTACACGGTCTGAGAAAATGCAGTGACTTCAATCTACCAGTTCTAGCAACGGCTGGAAGTCCAGTTTGTATCTGCCCTAGGCAGGGATTTAACTATCTTCCACGCGTGGGGTTGGGGACCTTAGGCCTGAAGAGAGCAACATGCACAGAAGGACAAAGCCTAGCTGCAACCCAAGAGGAAGAGGACAAATGGGACAGACAAGTGAGTGTAGCTGACTCCGCTCCTCCCACGGGTGTGGAAGCCAATGGCGCCTATAAAGAACAATGGCCAGAGTATTTGCATGTGGCTCCTCTCCCAGAGGTTTTTGGCTGGCAGCTTGGCACCTGGTATAGAAGGGGAGATGATGAAACCTTTCTGAGAGGGGCCAAGGGGAGGTGGCTGGCGGGAAATCTGCTCTCCTGGTAAGTTCTCACCAGAGCCAGTTGTTATGAGTGGATCCAAATAGTAAACAGCGCCCTATTCGGTGGTGGGTTCTCGTCCTAACCCTGTACCACAGCCATGAAGTCTTCAGCAGATTCCAGTGCCTCCAGAGCTGTGAGCTGCCTAAGCTTCCTTCCTTATAAAGTTAGTCTGCCTCCAGCATTTTGTTATAGTTACAGGAAACAGGCCAATGACCTGTGATGCTGTCTAGGCATGGCTAGTGTCCAGGCAGGAGACCCTGAGCAATCTCTGCACTGCTTTATCTATGAAGAGGAGGTGGGAGGAAGTGCATTCTGCAGTAACAAACAGGGAACTTGAAGGAAAGCCAAATCTTTTCTCCTTGTTTATTTTGGAAAGGGGACCCTTAGTTTTTAAGAAACCTGCCGGAATCAATGCCCTGGACTTAGTCTCAGTTGTGCTGAGACACCTGATATCTATGGCACGTGATGTGGTAATTCCTTGATCTTAGCATACTAGGTCTTTGTGTGGAAGCAGGCAGAAAGGGAAGGGTATGCGGGTCAAGCAACAAGGAGAGAGGTTTTGCCAAGTGTCTTTATTATGGGAGCCTAATCGTTTAATCTAAGAAGTATCAGATAATCAAATAAATCTGTTAATGATGGGAAACAGAGCTGGCTCCACAAACTAAGAGCAGAGATTGGGCCGGACATTGAGTCACCCTTTCCCTCTGAGGCCATTGTTTCTTCACTGAAGAAGAAGACAAGGCATGAGTTTATATGTTACCCAGAACTCCCTCGGCCGCGAGGGAGCCCGAGTCCAAATACCGGAAAGCCTGACCAGAAACACTACTCTGGAACCTTGGCAGAAGGCAGCGAGGAAACAAGAAGCCAGAATCCACTGAGTCAGAAGGAAATCAGGGTGCCATCCTTGAGGGAAAGGGGCCACCTGAGTCCGGCTATTTCAGTGCCATTTTCCATGCCGCCAAGGATGGAGGTGCTATTACTATTGAGGGCTACACTTTCAGAACAAGGTTGGCTGTTCCTCATGTCCCAGATTAAGAAGAAGTCAGTTTTCCCATACAGATAAATGTGGGCTACTCCATGGGATCCACTTTTCCCCCTAATTTTTGTATAATATGTTGTCCTTTGACATTCATGGAAGATATTTCCTTGGTGTCATCATCTTTGTTCAGCATTAGTTGTTTGGTTTTCTTTTTTCTCTGCATGCTTTCTTTAATATATATATATGTATATATATATACACACACACACACATATATATATATGTATATATATACACACACACATATATATATATATACATACATACATACATACACATACATACACACACACACACACACACACACACACACACACATATATATATATATATATATATATATATATATATATATATACTAATCATTTGAGAATGTGATACAATCATTTTTGATCTTACTCATCCCTTACTCTCCCCTAACTCCTCCTGGATCCATCCCTCATCCCTCATCCCACCTCCAAGCTTCACATTCTCCTTTTATTTTTAATAACCCACCAAGTCCAGTTTGTGCTGCCTGTGTATCATGGTTATGGAACCATCCTGGAGCACGATCAGCCTACCAAGGGCCACACATGAAAAGAAAATGGCTTCTCCCTACCCTAGGAGATATCACCTGCCAATTGGTCCTGACGTAGGCTTGGAGGATCATGAGCCTCTTCTCCCTCCATGCTGGGATGTTGATGTGATTGATCTTGTGCAGGCCTCGTGCAGGCCTTGTGCAGGCCTCGTGCTGGTTTTACACAGGTCTTGTGCAGGCCTTGTGCAGGCAGCCACAGCTGCTGGGAGATCATGAGTGTGTCAGTCATTCTTACCAGGAGACACTCTTTCCCCTTGGTCCTACCCAGCCTCTGGCTTTTAGAGTCTTTCCACCCTTTATGGATCTGAGACTTGAGCTGAACGAGTGTGATGCAGACATCTCCTTGTGAGAACATCTCATAGACTCATTGTCTGTACTTTGACCAGTTGTGAGTTAACCACTATCCACTGCATGCATGTTCACACACACACACACACACACACACACACACACACACACACACACACTTGTCTAATGCGTTCTGAGAGCTGCACTATCTATGGATAAGGAGAGCAGTTTGATACTCTGTCTATTTAGAAAGATAATACTTTTAGTGTCACCCCTGGGGCCTGGAGCTCTCCGACTATGGATTCTCAGTCAGATTTACAGGACTAAGTAAGCACTTTCCCCTGTGGAGAGGGACTTACATCCAAGCAGAAATCTACTGGCTACCTCGCTAACATCTGTACCACTATTGTATTTGTAGGCACATCTTGCATGGTGGTTACTATTGTAGTCCACCGTGTTCACAGCTGGGAATGAGTGTCTATCCTGCCCTACCCCTGCAGCAACTTGCTTTGTGCCTTTTAGTTCTATAAAAACAACCCAGCAGGGAGGAAGCCTTTCCTGTTCAGAACCAACTTGATTTTTCAATGTTCTGGGCCCATTTTGGGGTGCTTATAAGTAGATGTTTGCATCTTTCACTCCGTAACTCTGCTTTGTCTTTATAGGCCAGGATCTTGGCCAAATCAGTTCATTTTGAACATTTGTTTCCTGTGTATGGAAGAACTGGATCTGTTCAGTGGTCAGTGGGCTGGGTAGAGTTTTAGTTTGTGAGCTGTCTGCTGTTCTTGCAGTCACCGAACACAGCTGCTATAGTGCAGAGAAGTGCAGCAGACACAGCGAAAGCCACTACAGCCGCAGCAACAGACACAGAGGCTTACATTTCATGTACTTTCCAACACTCAAGGAACACTCCTTTCAACTCTTCAGAAACAGAAAAGCCATTCCTAGTTAGTGGGATCTGATTTGTAATCAGACGTCCTGCCAGACTTGGGCCTTGAGTGAATGATTCACAGGTTTTCTTCTTTCAGAGTCTCACGACATTTCAGAATTGCAGCTGGAAGGATGGCTCATGTTGGAACCTGGCAGGTGCTGCCCTGTGTGCCACAGCAACCAACTGGTCTGGAAAGGTGAGGTGACTTCTTCCCACTGGATAAGCATGTTCTGCCCCTCAGTAAAATGAGGGAATGTTAAGAATTGTAAAAAGTAACTCTGGAAACAGTATTTTAAAATGCTCATACTTTAAGAGCACAATCATGAGTGCTTCACTTGAATGAACATATCAGCTGCTCGCTTCTGTAAAACATTCACACGGCTGCTTAAATTAATTCAGTGTAGGGCAGAGATGCCTGGCATTGGTAATGTTTAGAATAAAAGAAAAAAACATATGGAGTAATTTCATCTTGACATTTTTCTTGGCTGAATTGTGCTAATGGTTTACAAGATGAATAATCACTTGGACAAAAGAAACAGCAAGGTGTTGGGGACCAAGTTTCCAATAAGCAGTGCCCTGTATCTGCATGCAAATGAGCGAAACTAGATTCTTGTCTCCAACTGTATACACAAACCAACTCAAATAGATTAAGGACTTAAATGTAAGACTCAAGACTACAGAAATGCTAGAAAAAATGTTGGCCATCTCTGTGACCCTGGGATGAGAAAAAATTTCTTTTAAAGTAAGCATCCCGAAATCCAGGCAACAAAAACAAAACTTAACAAATGGAATTTCATCAAACTAAAATCTTCAACACATCAAAAGAAAAAATAAACACAGAAGGGAAAAAGACAGTTTACAGAATCGGAGAGAATATTTGGTTTCTCATTATACACCAGAGGAGCACACTGTCACTGTGTTCTATAAATATGTATGGTCAGTATTCTTACTTTAAAACAAAGTTTAAAGGAACACAATAATCACATATAAAGGAATCTTTCTACTTATCTTTCCAGAAAACTAGTAAAAATTGAGCCAGGTATGGTGGCACATGCCTTTAATACCAGCACTCAAGAGGTAGAAGCAGGTAGATCTCTTAGTTCAAGGTCAGCCTGGTCTACAGAGTGAATTCCAGGGCAGCCAGAGAAATCCTGTCTCAAAATTAACAAAACAAAACAAAACAAACCAACAAAAACAAACAATCAAAAAACTGGCAAAATTAAAACTATTAATGATAATAGTAATAATAATAATAAATTGAGAACTACTCTAGACAAGCTGGGCAGAACTACTAGATATTAGCAGTAAGAAAACCATTGACTGCAGAGTGGATACACCAAGCAGCATGAACTATATAGGCTCTCTTTTAAAGCTCTGTAGTTACCGTCCAAATGGGTTAATCAGACAGTAAAACAGATCACTGAGACAGACAGACAAAACCCTGCTTCTCCTTCACGTATATTAAAAATTAGCTGATGTGGTGGCGGACAACTGGCACAGGGCTTTAATTTCAGCCCTTGGCAGGAAGATGTAGGAGGATCTACCTATAAGTGAGTCATTGTCTCAAATTTAGAAAAGGAAAACAAAAATAAGAAGGCTAGTGTTTGGAGGGAGCATAGTGTTTGGAGGGTGCATGTGTGGGAACAGACAGGCTGCTGCTTTACTCGTTCAATGCTCTGCCCTCCGGTTTGCAGATCAGGAACATAGAAGACAGAAGTGGGGGACAAGAAGGAGTTTCATAAAAAAAATGGCCATTCAAACAAATTCTGGGATAATTGTGGAAAAGGGACAAGGTGGCTCTGAGAAGATTGTCCAGCAGTTCCCATCTGGAACAAGGACACTTCCAGAATTCCTCACTCAGCCTTTGCAGTCTGCCTTAGCAGTCAGCTCTGTTGAATACTGTCTAGAGAGAGGGGACTCATGCAGAGAGAGGAGCTTCCCACAGCCTGCAGTGACCTGCCCTCTCACAGTCGCTCCCCCCTCCCCCTGCACTTGGCTCTCTCACAGCCGCTCCTCCCTCCCCTCCCCCTGCACTTGGCCCTGGGAAGCAGAGGGACTATAAGCTTAAGTAGACAGGTGTGCAGCAAGGTTTCTGCCTGCGTGGTGATGACATCATAACCTGGCAGGTTCTGGTGACTCAGGAATTCAGCAAGATGCTGTGAAGCTCTAAGCCGAGAGGCCAAGATCTGCTCAACATGTGGAAACCTGATCTTACAAGTTTCTAGTCACTTCTTGCTTGGGTCTTCACAAGAGCTTATGGCTCTTCGTTTTACAAAAGGAGCCCAGCTTACAAGTGACAGAGGAAGAAGTGACTTAGGTCTCAGAGGTTCCATAGACTTGATTAATCATCTCCAATGGGGTGACCTGTCCTCCCTGTTTGTTTTCTTAGCTACACTCAATGTACAGTCACCCCTAAAAAGGGCACCCCATATCCATTAGCACAGAACTCCTGGCTTTTCCCCTTTCTTTTCAAGGCACCATCCTTCTAACCCCTCGATCCTGTCTTTTTTCCCCCTAATCAATATAGACCACAGTATCTTTGGTTGTATGTAATGAATCTCTTATTACTTTTATTCTTGCCACCTGTATATGCAAGCACCATTCCTGGAACACATGGGATGGAGGACAAGAGAGAAGAGATTTCAGTGTTCCTGTATTTCCAGTCTAGCAGGAAAGAAGACAGCTAGGTGCAGTGGCCTGTATACTAAGTGATGTGCGGCACTATGAAGATGCACTGTGGGTTCCCGGGAGGGAGGAATAACCTGCCAGTTACACACTGGGCTGGGGGTAAACATCTATCCCAAGATGTATACAGAACTACAAACAGTAAACGCTTCAACCCCAAATCAGTCAATCAATTAATGGGCAAATGAGCCAAATTTGTATTTCTTTTCATAAGCACTTGAAGAAAGTGTTTGGCATTCTCAGCTACCAATTTCTAACTAAAATTACATTGAGATCTCATCTTACCCACATGATCTAGCTATACTCTTGAATGTCCTACCACTGAGATGCTTAAACAGCCATATTTATAACGATACTCTTCTAGGTAGACAAGAAACAGAAGTTTCTATCAACAAAGGAGCGAATGCAGGAAATGCTGCCAGGTGGGGAGATAGCTGGGGTAAAGGTACCAAGCCAACGAGCTGCGCTGCACTCCCTGGGCCCCCAGGGGGTGGAGGTGGGGGTGTGAGAACAGACTCCTGGAAGTTGTTTTCTGCCTTCCACACATGCACTGTGGTACACACACACACACACACACACACACACACACACACACACCACGTAAATGTAATTAAATAAATATGCATACACATAGCAGAACTTTATGCAGCTATGAAGAAAAATTAAAGAATGGCATTTGCAGGAAGAAAAACAGATGCGACTGGAAACCATGTTAAGCAAAGTAAGCCAGCTCAGACAAACATTGCATTTTCTCTAATATGCAGAAACTAGATTTAAAATTGTGTGTGTAAATGCAGTATACGCATTTATGTGTGTGTGTTTGTAGTTCACAAAACTAGAGAAGGGACCAGGCAAGGGAAGGAATCGATCCTAAGGGAAGCAGGAAACAGAAGAATGTGGAACCAGCTGTGGACAGCAGCTGACACCAACAGTTCATAGCCATGCACATAAAGTCAAAATAAAGAAATACATATGCAGGAGGGAAGAACTAACGAAGGGAAGAAGGAACCAAACAGAGTGGCAGGGAGGGGGGGGGAGCGGAGACAGCAGCACAGGAGGGGAACGGCGGGGGAGGGGAGCAGAATAGCACAAACTAAGGTGTGTGAGTGGAAAGATACCATAATGAAACCCACTGTTTTGTACACTGACCTATAAAATTAATTTGAAAAGGAAAGAACATTTGCTCATTCAGTCTTTCTAGAGAACCTGCTAGAGCCTGGCTGAGGCCTTGATGCAGAACATCTTAGTCTCAGGAAAGCAGACAAATGCTATGCAGGTGTATAGCAGATTGCCTAATAGAGTCTGGAGAATTACAATGGCTTCTGGAGGAAATTGTTTTGACGCATGTGTCTAAAAGGGAAGAGGCAGTGAGGCCCAGTCAATGTCTTTGATTTCTCTGCTGTATATCCTGGGGTGCATGTGACCTTAACACCCTTCATGGTGCCTTTTTGTGACCTTCCAAGGATTCCCATGGACAACTCTAGATCCTCCCCTGGCCATTAAGAGCCTAGTTTGACTAAGCAGCACCTTTGTCCCTAGTAATTAATATCTTACAGTAGGACATTAACTGCCTTGAGCTTGCTCACAGCTTAGCAGAGGTTGCACATATCATAGCTGTGGCTATTTGCATATGTGATTATATAGACCACAAAACTAGACAGGCACTTGGGAGGCAGAGGCAGGCAGATATCTGAGTTCAAGGCTACCCTTTTCTATAGTAAGTTCCAGGACAGTCAAGGCTACAGAGAAAATCCTTGTCTGTGAAAAAGCAAGCAAGCAAGCAAACAAAAAAAATCCCACAAACTAGAATGGGGACTGTCTTAGTCAGGGTTTCTATTCCTGCACAAACATTATGACTAAGAAGCAAGTTGGGGAGGAAAGGGTTTATTTGGCTTACACATCCATACTGCTGTTCATCATCAAGGAAGTCAAGACTGGAACTCGAGCAGGTCAGAAAGCAAGGAGCTGATGCAGAGGCCATGGAGGGATGTTACTTACTGGCTTGCTTCTTCTGGCTTGCTCAGCTTGCTCTCTTATTAAACCCAAGACTACCTGCCCAGGGATGGTCCCACCCACAAGGGGACCTCCCCACCTTGATCACTAATTGAGAAAATGCCTTACAGCTGGATATCATGGAGGCATTTCCCCAACTGAAGTTCCTTTCTCTGTGATAACTCCAGCCTGTGTCAAGTTGACACACAAAACCAGCCAGTACAATTGACCCCTTGTCAACTTGACACACAAACACATCACTATTAAGCCTCAACCCTTACATTCTTATTCCTCCCCAAGATCTAAATAATTTTAAAAGTACCACAGTCTTGTATATTAAAGTTCAATCCCTTTAAAATGTCCAATATCTTTTAAAATTCAAAGTCTCTTAACTGTGGGCTCCACTAAAATACTTTCTTCCTTCAAGAGGGAAAAATATCAGGGCACAGTCACAATCAAAAGCAAAAATCAAACTCCAATTGTCCAGTGTCTGGGATCCACTCATGATCTTCTGGGCTCCTCCAAGGGCTTGGGTCACTTCTCCAGCCATGCCCTTTGTAGCACACATCTTGTCTTCTATGCTCCAGCTGCCTATACTCCACTGCTGCTGCTGTTCTTGGTGGTCCTCTCATGGCACTGGCATCTCCAAACACTGCTATCTTCCGCTGTAACTAGGCTTCACCAACAGCCTCTCATAGGCTCTCTTCATGGTGCCAAACCTCAACTCCTTTGCATGATCCCTTCTGTCCTGGGCCATCAATTGCAACTGAGGTTGCACCTTCACCAATGGCCTTCCATGGCCTCTCAGAGTGCCGAGCCTCAGCTGCTCTGCATGACCCCTTCATGCCTTCAAAACCAGTACCACCTGGGTGATAACTCTTACACATTACCAAGGTACAACCTTGGCTATCTCTGGAACGCCTCTATGCTCTCAGAAAACACTTCCTAGAAGATGTCACCTCAATGATGCTGGTCGCTTCTTAATCACCGCTAATTTCTTAGCTCCAGCTAACCAGCATCAATAGTCCCAGTAATGTAAAGTTTTTGCTTTAGTAGTTCTGGTATCTTTTTAATCACAGCTGATTCTTCAGCCCCAGCTAACCAGAACCACAGAATCTTCACAAAATAGCAATGGCCCTGAAAAGAGTCTTTAATCTTCCCTCTGAAAATTCACAAGCCAGGCCTCCATCTTCTGCACTGTTCTCAACATTATCTTCCAAGCTCCTACACAACATCCCACAGAACTCTTAATACTGAATGGATCGTCTAGCTCAAAGTTCTAAAGTCCTTCCACAGTCCTCCCCAAAACATGGTCAGGTTGTTACAGGAATACCCCACTCCTGGTACCAATTTGTCTTAGTCAGGGTTTCTATTCCTGCACAAACATCATGACCAAGAAGCAAGTTGGGGAGGAAAGGGTTTATTCAGCTTACACTTCCATAGTGCTGTTCATCATCAAGGAAGTTGACACACAAAGCCAGCCAGAACAGGGACCATGAGAGGGAGAGAAAGAGTATAGCAAGAGGTTTAGTACAAGGAGCTCATTATGTGTTTTCTTTAAATCTGTTTGTGAGTGTGTTTTCACACAGGAAAGGTTAACAGTGGTTATCTTCCTCAATTTTTCTCCACTTTATTTAGTTTAATTTTCTTTAACTCAATTGTTACATATGTGTGTGCATGTCATAGCATGCATGGAAGTCAGAGAAAATGTTCAGTGGCTGGTCTCTCCTTCCACCACACAGGTCCCAGAGATCCAACTCAGGTTGCCAGGCCAGACAGCACTAATCACCTAACAACGCAACAGCTCCTTTCCACCTTAGCTTTTGAGACAGGTCTATCTGCTGATTTGGTAGCCTGGCTGGCTAGTGAGCTCCAGGGATCCTTTTGTCCCTGCTCCAGCCCACATCTCAGCTCCATGCCTAGATGTTTACAGGGAACTGGGGAATCAAACCAGAGTCCTTGTGCTTGCCCAGTGCAGAAACTTTCTTTTCAGCCCTCAAGATTTTGATAATTAACTTTGTTCCTCTGTGGGTGGGGAATCCCTCCCATCGTCCCCCCTCTCCAATTCCTAAAGGGGCTACTTACTGCTATCAAGCTAATTACCCACCAACAAAAGGCCAATGTTTAACTTAACTAGAATGCAGCCTTCACAGCCACAAGTCCTTCCATGGTCTCTCTAGCCAGATTGGAAGACTGACCTGGAGGAATGTTTATAACAATAGAACACTCAGGCAGCCAGCAGGTGCAGGGGAGTGTGACGGCTCGCCACTGTGGGGAGGGGTGTCACACTTACAGTTGGGGGGGGCACACTTGCGCCTGGGGTGGGGTGGGTGAGGCTGGAGCAGGGGCACGACCGGACAGCACGACCTGGTGACAAATCCTCCACCTCTGTCACCTGTATTCTTTTCAACCCTCCACTTGCCAGACAGGTCAGCACCACAAGAACACAAAGTTCTTGTTGACGTCCTCCCAGGAGGTCTCTGAGCAAAGCCACTTCCCTGCTGGGCCTCTGCGAGGGGGCAGGGGTGGGGGTTGGGGGGGGGATGAAGAGCCACAAGACAGCTCCCCTGCCAGAACTCCCTGGCACCTGGAAGGGAATCCTCATTAAGATAATTTTGGGAACGTTTACAAAGATGAAGTTCAGGGTCATTGCTCCCTGTAGTTCCTAGTAAAACCTTTGGTACTTGCAGGAGGGAAGCCAGGGACGCAGAGGACATGCACTGGAGAGGCCAAGAATAGCAGGCCTGGGCCAAGGGCTAGTCCCACGGGCTCCTTGGAGAACCCGGGCAGCTGCGTTACACTTGACTACTGTTCCTGGCCAGTACACCTCCAGTGGGGACAGACTGCCAACCTGGCTGTGCCCAAGCGTGCAGCAGTTCTTGACTTGGGCTTTATGGGAAGCCTAATTCATTTTCTCAGCTAGGTGATCACTCTCTGTCTGTGTCTCTCTGTCTCACTATCTTTCTGACAGGTCTCACTCCATAGTATAGGCTGCATGGTGATTAAAGAAGTCATTTATGGTCAAAGAAGGAAGTATTGGATCTCTTGAAACAAAGATGTGAGATGTCACAGGAATCTAGACAAAAAGAGGGCACAGTAGTGGAATGCCCTTGAAGCTTTAGAGACATAGGCAAGCACAGGCCCTGGGCTTGGTCTTCCCTGCAGGCACCTTCTCCCTCAGCTCAGACCTGCTCCTGGGGAGTTCCTGCCCTTCCTACCTCTATCTGCCACTCAGAACTGAGCTCAGCTCCTCCCCTACGCATCAGCTGCCAGCGGTCCCCTTCTTTCCTCCTCCTCTTCCTCCTCCTCTTCCTGGTTATTTTCAAAACAGGGTTTTTCTGTGTAGCTTTGCTTGGAATTCACTATGTGCACAGGCTGCCTGCCTCTGCCTCCCAAGTACTGGGATTAAAGACCACTCAACTTCAGGCTCCCTTTTTAAATCATATAGCTACTACATCTTTTTCAAGTCTAAATATATGGCTATACTAGGCATGGTGGCAGATGCTTTTAATGCCAGACCTTGTCTCAAAACAACCTGTCTCAAACCTGTAACCCTGTCTCAAAAACAAGCAAACAAACAAACAAAACAAATCTAAAAGAGAGAGAGAAATACATTGATGTGATTGTTTTGACAGCTTGAACCATTTTGTAAGAAGACAATATCCAAGCAGCACCAGGAAGCTGCAACTGTCCTCTTCTTTGGATCGGCCATCATCTGGCCATCTCCTGTTTTAGGAAGAGGGATAGATTCCCTATTCTTTTTACCTTATCCCTGCCCAAATTAGACCCACACCTCTGGGCAGGTGGCGGTTTCTTCAGTCCTATGAGCCCCTTTCCTTTGCCTTTTCCCATCAGGCTAACCCTTTAGGATGTGACCCTCTATCGCTCTCCAAGGAGAGTTGCTGAGTCATTTGGTTTCCCACAAGGATCCTCTGGCAGTACCCACCCTCCCGTAATTGGAGGGAGGCATAGTATCCAGTCTGGAGGGAGAAAGTGAACGCTTCATAAAGCCTTCTGTTTTCTAGGAAGCTGAAGAACGATGGACGGGGATGAGACTCACACTTCATCTACAGGATTGTCAGCGCATACAGTGAAAACAGGAAGAGAAGGAGGAAAGAAGGGGACCTCTGGCAGCTGACGCATAGGGGAGGAGCTGAGCTCAGTTCTGAGTGGCAGATAGAGGTGGGAAGGGCGGGAACTCCGGGAGCAGGAGGTCTGAGTCCAGGGAGAAGGTGCCTGCAGGGAAGAGCCAAGACCAGGAAAAGACTGGGCCCGGGAAGGCTGTTAAGCCTCACGCTCTGGGAGTGGGAATGAAACTGCAGGGGCAACGGTGAGCTCAGATGTTATCTAAAGAGGGCAAAGAGATGGCTCTTGTCTTCACGTTCCTCTTCCCCTCATCCCTCGTGTGGCAAGTCTGGAGCTCTTCCTTCGCTCCATGCTAGCCCAGCAAGATCATTCTCACTATGGGGACAGGGAACCCGTAACACTTGGAAGTGCTTGAGACGGAGAGATAAATGACTATGGGGACTGGAAAGGACCCACGTGTTTATTGTTCTTGAATTAAATATGGAGCGGGGAGCTGGTGCCCAGGCTGCCCCAGACTTGGTTGCAGATTCCGTCATCTTCTATGTGTCAAGCTGACCCAGTGGAAGGGCACTAATTGGGCTATCAGGTTTCTCAAGCTCACCTATGTTCTGCTTCGTTTCCCAATCATTGGCTCTTTGGATGTCTGGAGCAAGGCAAGGTTCCCTATGCTGGAGATAAAAATCCCAGCCAAGATTTCCCTTTGCCCTTAAGGAGCTAGTAGCTAGGAAGTTGCAGACACAGCAGCATTCCATATGCAGCAAGAAGGGCTGGCTCAATACAGAACAACTGTAGCAGCAGGGAGAATGACAGTCCATTCAAGCCTTTTCTCCAAGCCAACCTGAGCCTCTTGCACCCTATCTCCCCAGGGTTCAGAACAGTCACCCTTCATTCCCACGAGCCACCTCCCTTCCCCTAAATGACTCTTTAGATCTCCTGGACCCTAAGACTTAGCTGAGACTCTGCTGAAGGCTAACTGACTTTCTCCTGGAAGGAGGTTGCAGCGCCTCCACCCCAAGAATGTTGTATACAAAGTCTCCTTTGCACTGTAGCCTTCTCACACAGTCAGGCTGTCAGTATTAAGCAACTGCTTGGTCTATGATGCCTGAAATTTAGAAGCCGGGTAACCCTATTGTGCCCTGTTTCCTCTCAACCTCACTCTTTGCTCAGAGTGCAGGATTCTGTAGCTCCAGAGGGTGCTCCGTGCTTTCTTCCTGACTCCGCCTGTCTCTTCCATCTTCCTTTTAAGTAAGTTCATTTTCCTGTGCTCTCGATGTTCTCATGAGCACAACACAAAGTCTCTCATATTCTCACTTTGTGGAAAACTTCTCTCTATAAAACCTGGCTGTGCCCACAGACCAACTTGCATGAAGTCCTATTAAGGGGGAAAAAAATTAAACCGGGTCTGTAGAGATGGTTCAGCGGTTCAGAGCACTGTTTGCTTTTCAGATGCTCAGGGTTCAATTCTCAGCAGTCACATGGCGCTTATGAATCACTGCAATTCCAATTCCATGGGATCCAACACCCTCACATGGACATACAAGCAGGCAAAACACCAGTGCACATAAAATATAAATAAATAAATGAATAATTGTAGCTTCTGTCTTCCCTCAGCTCCTGCTCATCACACAGCTGATATAGATTCAGACCCTCTGGTGAGAATGCTCCCCGCTAGGACTCACCACTGATCACTCCCATCAGCCGCTGAAGCGCTGTCTTCTAACTCACATTTCTCTCCCTCAATCTTGCCAGCATCATGAAGACCACACAGTCTCATGCATGGCTGCTTTCAGCCTCAGGGTTTTGGATACCCTCCGTTTCATCCATGCCTTTATTCAGCTCCAGGTCATCTCAACTGATATGAGAACTCAAAAACTCACCTTTGTACTGATGCCTCTCAAATCTCTGCCTCCCCAAGCTCCAGTCTCTTGTGGCTGTGGCGGCCTGCCTGACACATCGCCTCATTTAACTCCCTCCAAAGGAGCTCCTCTCTCCTGACACCTTTCCTCACACCGCCGCCTTGCCTACAGCCTGTCCCCCCTTCAGGCAATCTTCATCCTTGTTCAGGAGGAAACCCTGGGGCCTGCGGTGACTCCGGTGACTCCTTTCTTCTCTCATGGTGTTTGGCAAATCATGGATCTGGCCACTTCTCACATGCTTATCCCCAGCCTCCACCTCTTCAATCCAGGGTCACTCCCATGACCGATCTGGCTCGGAGCTGGCTCTTCGACAGTCTTCTTGTCATAGGCTTCAACCTGAGTCAGACCCTGTCATTTCCTTCCTACATATGCCCTGATGCCCTCAGAGTAAGAGGTCAAATGCCACGGTGATCTTGGGGTCAGACCTAGCCAAACCCAACCTTCCTGACTTATTTCCTAGTACTCCCCGTAGCCTCCCTTAAGGAGCAACTCCCAGCTGTTCCTTAGACACCAAACACAGTCCCATCTCCCTCTCCCCAGAGGCAGCGCAAGCTTCCCTCACTTCCTGCACAGCTCTATCCAGGCTCACCTCAGCAGTGAGGCCTCCTGTCTTCACCCAGGAAGAGTAGACAGCAGCCTGGCTATTGTCTGCTACCCTACTGTTTTCTTGTCTGTGTCTTCTTTCCATGAACAGACTTTTATTGCTTAGGCATTGATGGTCATGCCAGTGGAACGCTGGTGTGTCTGACTGGCTGCTCCTACAGGGTCATCACCTCGATGGTGGATGTGTTGGATGTGTGTGCGTGTGTACGCACAGCTTTTCCTATGGGTGGGATTCTTTCTTGCTCGAAACAACAGTTGAGAGTTCAGGGGGAGAGTTATGGCTGTCTGGAGACTCATTCTTTCCCAAGAACGCCTCCAACACACCTTGTCTGAATCTGTGAGATCACAAGTCTGAGACCAGCGATCCAGAAGATAATGTCAGCCTTGTGACTGCTGTGGATTAAAGGTTGTTCTGTCCTGTGGCAATGGCTTAGGACACATATGCCAGTTATATTGAAACGTTCTCTGTCTTAAAATAGGCTCATGTGGGAGATGCAGTAGCAGGTGACTCTGGTCCTGGCCCTGCCCATTGCCCAGAGAATAAATCAAGCTAAAACTGCCCTATCTCACACTGAGTAAGCTCTGTAATTTATCATTCAGAGGGATTGTCCAGAGGAGCTGAAGGGTTTGTGCTTTGTTTTTTGTTTTTGTTTTTTGTTTTTGTTGTTGTTTTTGTTTTTTTTTCTGAGACAGGGTTTCTCCATGTAGCCCTAGCTGTCCTGGAACTCACTTCATAGACCAGACTGGCCTCAAACTCAGTAAGCCACCTGCCTCTGCTTCCCCAATGCTGGGATGAGAGGGGTGCACCACTGCCTGGTGGGGCAGAAGCTCTTAATCATATCCTTACCCCCACTTTAAGAAGAATCAAAGGCAGGAAGGAAAAGGGGACAAAGGAAGGGGACAAATATGTCCTAGACACCTCTTGCAGAGCATTCAAAATCTAGTTAATGAAAATACACTACTCTTCAAAACTCCCGGCAACCAAATACCCACCGTGCCAATGAAGCCGAAGAGTACTGCTTTCATTTTTTTTCTTTATGTGAAAAAAAAAACTAGGAAATGGTGCTAATATTGTATTTTTTTCTTTTCTTTGAATCTGAAAACAAATCTAGAATCTTTATTACTTTTCTTTAAACAATTGCCAGGACCGATCAGAATCAAAGATAAATAGAAGGCACAGTTTTGCTTGGTTTTGTTATCAGATTTGGGGGTTTGTTTTCTTGTGGGAATTTTTTGTCCTGTTTTTTCTTTTCTTTTCTTTCCTTTTCTTTTATTTTCTTCCTTTCTTTCTTTCTTTCTTTCTTTCTTTCTTTCTTTCTTTCTTTCTTTCTTTCTTTCTTTCTTTCTTTCTTTTTTACAAATACAAATAAAACATGAAAAACTCTACCTCAAAAAAAAATTCTAACAGGTCAACGAAAGTCTTTAACTGTGTTCTAGACATTGACAGGCTACATCACAATTTAAAAATCCAGTGGTAAAAATGGAGACTTAGAATTATTTGGTAATCACATGTCAAAAGAACAAAGCTCTGCAACCAACTTTTATTATTCAGTTAGCCACACCAGCAGGGACCCAGCACCAGTTGCCAAAAGGCAATTTTTCCACACCAGAAAGGAGTTGTGACTTGATTTTTCCTGCTTCCAAAATGTTTATCAAATCCTTTGTCTCCCAAAAGCATCCGCAGTCAGTGAAACTGAGACATGCTCCTCTGGGGAATGGCCGTGAAAGTCCAGTCTGTATACCCGTGTGAGCAGGAAGGTCAGTTTTTCTTTCCTCCTCCTCCTCCTCCTCCTCCTCCTCCTCCTCCTCCTCCTCCTCCTCCTCCTCCTCCTCTTCTTCTTTTTTGTTTTTTGTTTTTTGTTTTTTGTTTTGTTTTTCAAGACAGGGTTTCTCTGTATAGCCCTGGCTGTCCTGGAACTCACTTTGTAGATCAGGCTGGCCTCGAACTCAGAAATCCGCCTGCCTCTGCCTCCCGAGTGCTGGGAGTGCGCCACCACGCCCGGTATTCCTCTTCTTCTTTACAACCTATTCCTCCTAAAGTATCATTCCGGAAAACTGGGAATGGAGGACTAAGGGATCAAGGGAGGAAAGGGGTTTGGGGAGCACACACCATGAACACAAGCGAAATGAAAATTGTACAAACTCAAGCAGTTTATAATAGACTATTCCGAGACAGCAAACGCTGGTTGAAGGAATTCACCATTCTGCAGGAGCCGGGGCTGTGTGCTGTGTGGAGATCTGAGCCAAGCAATTCACTGCCTTGGAGTTGTAATCCCCCTGCCCACACCAAAGCCTGGTTTCTGCACCATGCCTCCACGGGGAGAGCCTCTTATCCCACCACTCGATCCATCACCGGGGCCTCCAGGTCCCCAAAGGCGGTTATCCCTGCGGTCGCCTTCTCTGGCAGTTCGAGTCTTCTCTTCCACATTCAGGCGGACTGCGCCTTGGAACATGAAGGTCCTATTAAGGACCTTCTGAACAGGTTCAGAATCATCAAACACAACAAAACCGAAATTGGGTAACTTTCCACCACTGTTGATGCGCAGTTCCACCACATTGCCAACATTTTGGAAAAAAATTCTTCAGTTCCGACTTGTCAACCGTCTCATGTGGCAGGTTCCCAATGAAGAGCTGGTGACTGTCAGGGTGCCTCACCATCCTTCGAGGTTCCACATCTCCTGGTTTACCAGCCTCACGGATTGGTCGGGATCCTCTCTGAGGAGGAATATTGATTTCGCTGCTCTCAAACTCGCTGATCTCTCTGAGGCCTTTGTGGTGGAATCTGAGAGTCAGGTTTAGATTCTGGACAGGGCTGTGACGCTGGCACTTTGACCACATGAGGTGGTGTCTCCGTCACTGGAACAGCCCCCCTGGGAGGAAGGTTCTTACTAGTCACAGATGCCCAAGAAAATGTCCTCAAGTCCTCCTGTGCCGGGGCCACATCTGCCGGGGTCGGAGTTTACTCTTCTGTACATTCTCGGGAGCAGATTCTTCCAATGCAGGCTCAGGCTTGAATGTGGACACAGATCCCGGCTCCGGCTCCGGCTCCGGCTCCGGCTCCGGCTCCGGCTCCGGTTCCAGGTCATTGCCTGCAGTCTGATCATAGAAAGTTCCAGAATCATCAGGCACCACTTCTGGTGTCTGCTGTCTTTCTTCAGGTTCTTCTACTTCTTCCTCGGATTCCTCTTGAGGCTCTGTGGCAAAGCCACTGAAGACCTCACCTTGGTATCTGAAGATGTCATTGTGAACATAGAATTTGTTGGCAACAGAGCCCTCAGGAGCAAGGACAAAGATCTGCATGAACCGCAGAACCTGGTTGATGTTGGACAGTAGCACCATCACTTGGACCACCACCCGGTCATTCAGAGTTGCATGAGCATCCACATGGTGGATCTTAGTGTGGTAGTTGGTGAAGTTTTGTGACATCACTTTCCTGTGGATTTCCTTCTGCCCGTAGACTGCATCTGCTGGCTTCCCGTTGGAATCCAAGCCCCTGTGGGCATAAGAAGAGTTCTTTCCATAAAATCTGTGCAGTATGTCTGGGGCCTGGTTCAGCAGGGTGCAGTACTGTCGCACAAAGTACCGCCCGACCAGCAGGGGGCTAGGCTTCTCCATAACCATCTCTTTGGTGGATTCAACCTGTGTCCCTTGCATGATCCATCATAATAATAATAATAATAATAATAATAATAATAATAATAATAAAATAATAATAATAAAAGCCTTTTCTGAGTTCGAGGCCAGCCTGGAATTCCAGGACAGCCAAGTCTAAAGAAAAAAACTTTGTCTTGAAAAATAAATAAATATTAGATAAAATTAAAAATAATTTAAAGGGCTGGTGAGATGGCTCAGTGGGTAAGAGCACCCGACTGCTCTTCCGAAGGTCCAGAGTTCAAATCCCAGCAACCACATGGTGGCTCACAACCATCTGTAACAAGATCTGACGCCCTCTTCTGGAGTGTCTGAAGACAGCTATAGTGTACTTACATATAATAAATAAAAATAAATCTTTAAAAAAAAATAATTTAAAATTGCCTTCTGTCTTTAATAGTGGAAACTTCAGGTGGCTTTTGTAAGTAATGTCTTTTTTTTTTTTTTTTTTTTTTTTAAAGATTTATTTATTTATTATATGTAAGTACACTGTAGCTGTCTTCAGACACTCCAGAAGAGGGCGTCAGATCTCGTTACGGATGGTTGTAAGCCACCATGTGGTTGCTGGGATTTGAACTTCGGACCTTCGGAAGAGCAGTCGGGTGCTCTTACCCACTGAGCCATCTCACCAGCCCCGTAAGTAATGTCTTATTTTCACATGTATTTCATCTCATTATATCTATTTTTTTGAATTTGCAAATGATACTTTCATCATCTGTGATCTTCATATAAGCAGAAACAAATGTATTTGCAAAAATCACCCACATGAAGGTCTTCCCTCAGGACAGCTCAGTGGCCATGCATGTACTTCACAGAGGAGGCCCTGCATCCACCCCCAGGATCACCACCACCTAGACTGTACATCTGTGAAAATTATAACTTAATTTGGATCAATTTATACAATTGTTGCTTTTTGGATACCCCCTCTCCCATAACTGTTTTGGCATTCCTAGAAAGCTACTAACAGTCATATAGATATTCAAAGAATGCATCCAATCATATTGGAACGCTGACGGGTTCAATAACATAGAAGCTTCCTACTACAGATTTCAAGGTCAGCAATAATGAGCTCGGACAAAAGGGAGAATTTCCAGACATATTCCGTGTGATGGTTTGCATATGCTCAGCCCAGGGAGTGGCACTATTAGAAGGTGTGGCCCTGTTGAAGTAGGTTTGTCACTGTGGGCTTTAAGACCCTCATCTCAGCTGCCTGGAAGTCAGTGTTCTGCTAGCACCCTTCAGATGAAGATGTAGAACTCTCGGCTCTGCCTGCACCATGCCTGCCTGGACGCTGCCATGTTCCTGCCTCAATGATACTGGATTGAACCTGTAAGCCAGTCCCAATTAAATGTTGTCCTTGTAAGACTTGCCTTGGTCATGGTGTCTATTCACAGCAAAACCTAAGACATTCTGTCACCCTGGGTTTGGAGAGAAAATCAAGGGTTAGTTAGAGCCACTGCCTTCCTAGATGTGTTCCACCAGTCTAGGCAGACATGGGACCTTCGGTTTATAGTGCTCAGGCCTGTATCCATATTCCTTCTGAATGCTAATGTTCAAATTCAAGACCTGACTAGTCTACCAAGAGTCCAGTGCCTGATCAGACTGCAAAGAATTTAAGGCCCAAATAGCAACATATTTTAAAAGAGCGAGAAAGAGAGAGAGAGAGACTAAATCTTCAAACAAACAAACAAAGTGTCAAGCAGTGGTGGCATGCACCTTTAATCCCAAAACTCAGGAGCCAGAGGCAGATGAATCTCTGAGTTCAAAGCCAGCCTGGTCGACAGAGTGAATTACAAGACAGCCAGGTCTACACAAAACAACCATGTCTCAAAGACAAAACAAACCAAACAAAAATAAGGAAAAGTGGGGCTGGGGATGTAGGACAGCAGCAGAATGCTTGTCTTGCATACACGAGAGCCTGGGTTCAGTCTCCATGTGGGTGCCTCAGGGGCCGACCTGTCCTGCCTTCCCTTCCACCATCACACACCTATGCAGTAACTTTGAGGGGCGCGTGCTGGATGACACAGTAACTGTGAGGGGCACGTGCTGCATGCTGTTTGCTGTGTTTACCTCATGCACTGGTCCTGGCACACTGTACCTATTTTGCAGACCCAGACCTTGAGGTTTAGTTGCTGGATTTGTAACAGGACTCAGCAGGGATAAATTAGGATTCCAGCTGAGGGGTTCAGCCAGGTGCTGGACTCATGAACACTGAACAGAAACCCATTGCATACAACTTTGTCAAAAGTGAGACGACAGATCACACCATTAGAAATAGAAACTCTTCCAGAGGAGGTTTGAAGACAGCTTACCCCCAGGACAGCAGAGTCAGCCTCTCTCTCTCTCAATCTCTCTCTCTCTAATTTTTAAATTAACTATTTATTTTATGTATCTGAGTACACTGTTGCTGTCTTCTGACACACCAGAAAAGACCACCAGAGCTCATTACAGATGGCTGTGAGCCACCATGTGGTTGCTGGGAATTGAACTCAGGATCTCTGGAAGAGCAGTCAGTGCTCTTAACCACTGAGCCATCTCTCCAGCACCATAGCAGAATATCTCTATGCTGTAAAAAGGAGCAGACTCAGCCAGCATGTCAGCACATATATGTGATCCTGCATTCAGGAAGTAAAAGCAGGAGACTTGGGAGTTCAATGCCAGCCTAGGCTACTTAGACTTTCAGGCCAGTCTGGGCTGCGTGATTAAAACCCATCCCGAAAGAAGGAGCAAACTAGAGCCTCCACAAAGAGTCTAAACCTTGAAATAGCAAGGCTGATGAGGCGTCAGTGGTGGTAATTACTGACATCTGACACTCCCTGAGCGCTGTGCTGGGCGTTCAGGCGGTCACTCCCGGAGCACTGTGCTGGGCGTTCAGGCGGTCATGCTGAGCACTGTGCTGGGCGTTCAGGCGGTCATGCTGAGCACTGTGCTGGGCGTTCAGGCGGTCATGCTGAGCACTGTGCTGGGCGTTCAGGCTGTCACTCCCTGAGCACTGTGCTGGGCGTTCAGGCGGTCATGCTGAGCACTGTGCTGGGCATTCAGGCGGTCATGCTGAGCGCTGTGCTGGGCGTTCAGGCGCTCATGCTGAGCACTGTGCTGGGCGTTCAGGCTGTCACTCCCTGAGCACTGTGCTGGGCGTTCAGGCGGTCATGCTGAGCACTGTGCTGGGCATTCAGGCGGTCATGCTGAGCGCTGTGCTGGGCGTTCAGGCGCTCATGCTGAGCACTGTGCTGGGCGTTCAGGCTGTCACTCCCTGAGCACTGTGCTGGGCGTTCAGGCGGTCATGCTGAGCGCTGTGCTGGGCGTTCAGGTGCTCATGCTGAGCACTGTGCTGGGCGTTCAGGCTGTCACTCCCTGAGCACTGTGCTGGGCGTTCAGGCGGTCATGCTGAGCACTGTGCTGGGCGTTCAGGCGTTCATGCTGAGCACTGTGCTGGGCGTTCAGGCTGTCACTCCCTGAGCACTGTGCTGGGCGTTCAGGCGGTCACTCCCGGAGCACTGTGCTGGGCGTTCAGGCGGTCATGCTGAGCACTGTGCTGGGCGTTCAGGCGGTCATGCTGAGCACTGTGCTGGGCGTTCAGGCGGTCATGCTGAGCACTGTGCTGGGCGTTCAGGCTGTCACTCCCTGAGCACTGTGCTGGGCGTTCAGGCGGTCATGCTGAGCACTGTGCTGGGCATTCAGGCGGTCATGCTGAGCGCTGTGCTGGGCGTTCAGGCGCTCATGCTGAGCACTGTGCTGGGCGTTCAGGCTGTCACTCCCTGAGCACTGTGCTGGGCGTTCAGGCGGTCATGCTGAGCACTGTGCTGGGCGTTCAGGCGGTCATGCTGAGCGCTGTGCTGGGCGTTCAGGCGGTCATGCTGAGCACTGTGCTGGGCGTTCAGGCGCTCATGCTGAGCACTGTGCTGGGCGTTCAGGCTGTCACTCCCTGAGCACTGTGCTGGGCGTTCAGGCGGTCATGCTGAGCGCTGTGCTGGGCGTTCAGGTGCTCATGCTGAGCACTGTGCTGGGCGTTCAGGCTGTCACTCCCTGAGCACTGTGCTGGGCGTTCAGGCGGTCATGCTGAGCACTGTGCTGGGCGTTCAGGCGCTCATGCTGAGCACTGTGCTGGGCGTTCAGGCGCTCATGCTGAGCGCACTGACCCTTCAAGTTGTTTCTGCTGGGATTCTGAATGCCAGGAAGAAGGAACCCAGAGTTAAGCTCTAAGTGAGAGATATTTGAACCTTCATGGATTTGGTGATGGTACTTAACCACTAAACTCCAAGGTCAAGCAAATTAGGTTTCACAAATTTCACCACTGAGGGCGGGAAGATAAGTACATCCCTATCCCTAGGTGGCCCAGTCCAGCCAAAAAGTTGTGTTGACAAATCTGGAAGAAAATGATCATTAGTCGAAACAACCAAGTCACCCCAGTCACCCCAAGTGAACCCCCCCCCTCACAGAGCCTGTGGGTAAAGATCAGTAGCTTTTGAAGGTCAGCTGTCAGTGATGTGCAGATCCTAAAGCTATTGCTCCTCATTAGTGCCTTGTGACTATTTAAAGGTAGATCCAGCTCTTAGAGGAAATGCTGTGGTCAAGGGCTTAGCAGGGATCCGGGTGGCTGTTGGAAAGAAGATGGGCATGTGTTGATGGCTCCATGGTGAAGCGAACCCCACAGCAGGGCGGAAGTCCACAGGGCTCTCTGAAGAAATATGGCAGAAGGCAGGAGTGTCTGGAATACGTTTAGGGCACTGCTGTTTAGCACATATTTGATTTGTTGTCTGTATCATTCTTGGCTACAGTTCACTCTCTTTGCCTTCTGAATCTTGAGTAAAAGTTTGGCATGCTGGTGTCTCCCTGGAAACAGGAGGAGGAGATGCTGTGAAGATCATAGACACAGTGGTTAAACTCAGTACAGGGTGTCTGATGCTCAGGCCCCCAAATCCTCTCAGAACCCTTATCATGACGTGAGAGACACGAGAATGAGGAGGAGCTCCACAGAGACACCTGCCAATGCAGAAATAGTTCTGAGCCGAAGTGAACGGGGCAATTCTAAAAACCTTGAAATTGGGGCAGAGGAGGTGACGTGAACTATTAATATGGAATTTGTAAAACACCAGTAGGTGCCTAGCTCCCAGAGTCACAGGCAGATGGGAGGGAAGAACACAGAAGGAGGTTACTTCAGTACAACACAGTAAAAGAGAAGAACACAGTATTTGGAGGGCAAGAGGGAGGCTTCTATCCTGGACAGACTCCCTAGATGACACTAGGCCCTGGTGAAGGCCAGGAGGATGAGGAAGGACAGTCAAGCAGAGAAAGTCAAGCAGTCAAGTGTGAACATGGGAGAACACGGTGGATAGGCTCAGAGGAACATCAGCTTTGAGGTCTGTGGGGACCTGGGGCTCCATGAGAGACATCCAAGCAGGGCTGCGGGAGGAGAATGGAAGGATGGCCCACGTGTAGCTAGGTAGTTCCCTGCCCAGAGGCTCTGGCTTCCCAAACAGTCTTTCATGATGATTTCACAAGCCAGAGGAAACCAGAAATTATAGGTACATGTCTAATTTGGATTTGTTTCCTGGGCAATTATTATCTTGATTTTTATTCTATATTTGAAATAAACTGTTTTGTTTTGTTTTACAAAAATAGAGAAGATGGTGAACACCCACTGTTGGTTATTTTTTAAGATTTTACTTTAATTATGTGTATGTGTGGGTTTCTCTGTGTAGCATGCACACATGAATGCAGGTACACACAGGAGCCTGAAGAGGGCACTGTATCCCCTGGAGCTGGAATCTGGCAATTGCCAGCCTCCCTGTTTGGGTGCTGGGACCTGAACTCTTGCACTCAACTGCTGGACCACCGCTCCAGACCCCACTGTTGGTTTTGAATGCTTTGTGAAAGAGCAAGTTATTGTCTCATACAGTGCACCAAAATTTTATATTTTGTCATTTCTTTTGCTTTTATTTTCAATTGCATAGCTCTCTTCCAAGCAGCCCTATCCAGCCCAGGTTTTTGAGAACTGGTTTGAAGATGACAGAGAGGCATCAAGGTAGCAATGGGTTCGAGAGGCCAAATTTTAGGGTGAAAACTGGAGTAAGAGTCTGGCACCCATGTGAGATCATCCTGGAAGAGGCAGCGAGGGCAAGAGTGAGAAATATTTGGAGGTAAAAAGCTCCAGAAGCTAAAGGGCACCCTGCTCACCCATGATTCTTGCCTGTGAGGCAGCAGCTGGCCCAGTGGACGGCCTGTACACATTTACTGGTGAGTGGAAGCCATGGAATTGACCTGGTGGCAGAAGGGAGGTATGGAAGGACAGCCTTATTGATTCCTGCCCTGTGTCCCCTGAGTGGAGGGTGAAACTCACAGGTAATATGGAGAAGACAGAAGCAGGATTAAGAGAGTTGATAAATTCTACTTTGGAGGTATTGGACTCATGGGCTTATAGGACCTGCTTTAACATTACCAGGTCTTCTGTATGATGGCATGGCCCACTCACCCACGGTGTGGGAGGCGTACATTACCATGGAGGCTTAACGTACTCTGGTGGGGCTGGAAACATGGCTCAGTGGCTTGTTGCTCTTGCAGAGGACCCAGGTTCAATTCCTAACAGCCACAGTGACACCCACTTGTAGGAGGTGGTTCAGATGCTCAGGAATGAATGCTGAAGGTCCTCTTCCCCAATTGGTTCTTGATCGATCAATAAAGATGCTGGCGACTATTGGTTGGGCCAAAGAGGTGGGACTTCCAATATCCTGCAGGTAGGCTAGCAGACACAGGAAGAGGAAAGAGATTCGCCATGCTTTGGAGAGAGAGAGAGAGAGAGAGCCACCAGCCATGTGAGATCTCAGGTGGAGTAACCATTGGCTGCTTCCTCGACTGGGCCTGGGGTAGCAGGTGGGAGATTAGAAACACAACTAAGGTGAGGGCAGATTTAGAGGTGTTGAGCTGGGAGTAAAGGTAACTGAGCAACTAGGTTGAGGGCAGGTTTAGGGTGCTGAGCTGGGAGTGAAGAGAAGGGCATGCTAGCCAAGAAAGGCTTAGACGAGTCTGGCCATTGAGCTGAAAGCATATTAAAAATAAGTTAATGTGTGTTTGTGTGTGTTTCATCAGTGGATCCCGGGTGGCTCCTGTATGGTGGCTAGTGACTCAGTCTGCCTGGAGCTTAAAGCGAGGTAGTAGAAGCTACACACTACATTCACAACTGTCAATAACTGTACTTCAAGGAGATCCAACTTCTTTTGAACTCTGAGGATATGTGGAATATGACTGTATTAGTTAGAGTTCTGTAGAGTAATGGAACTTATAGAATAAATCTCTATTTCTCTCTCTCTCTCTCCCTCCCTCCCTCCCTCCCTCCCTCCCTCCCTCTCTCTACTCCCCCCACTGGATTTATTAGATTATAGAATGGTTTATAGGCTGTGGTCCAGCTATGGCTGCTTATAAACAAAAGGCTCAATAATCCAGTAGTTGTTCAGTCCTTGAGGCCAGATATCTCAGATGCTCTCTAGTATATGCCAGAATCTAGAAGGAGTAGGTGTTAACACCAGTGAAGGAATGGACTTGCTAGCTAGCGAGATCAACTGCAAGTAAGCAAAGAAAGAGAGGTTTCCATATTTAATATCCTTTAGAGCATCCAGCAAAGGTGTGTCCCACATTATAGGTAGGTCTTTCCACTTCAAAGGATTTAATTAAGCAAAAGTCCCTCACAGGTTTGTCCAGACAGTTTGTTAATTCCAGATGTAGTCAAGTTGACATAGCAATCACCATAAACAAACATTTACATAAAAACAATCACATTTTCCCTCACTGTTCAAGGTTTATTTGGAGTTTTCATTGCCATAACACTTGGGTGGTTGGTTGCACTATCATATGCAGATCATACATTTTACCTAAACTTGCAATGTACACTATGGGCACATGTAATACACAAAATATCCCTTAGAACAGTTATGTGTAATGGACTGTGATGGCTACTCCTGGTTGTCAACTAGTCTGCATCTGGAATGAACTATAATCCTGAAATGGAGGGCACACCTGTGTGTGATCCAGAACTTGAAGTTGGAAGACCCAGGTTTTTGATCTAGATCTTGACAAGGGATGACACAGGCTTTTGATCCAGAGTTTGGCATGGGACGACACAGGTTTTTGATCCAGATCTTGAGGCATAGTAGCCATGAAAATCTTGGGTCCAGGCAAGGTGAGACAGCCAAGAGACAGAGGCAAGCAGATCTCTGAGTTCAAGGCCATCCTTAGACAGAACAAGTTCCAAGTAAAAAAGAGCTAAGGTCCAGGCGTGGGGGTACACACCTTTAATCTGGGCTGTACCTTCTGCTGGAGGCCTACGTAAGGACAATGGAAGAAGGAAGACTCGCTCTTCCTTGCTTGCTTGCCAGCACATCTTTTGAAGCCTCCTTCTTTAAGATTCCAGCGTATAGAGAAGAGTAGCTGAAACACTCAGCCTCATGGGACTGAGCAACTACTAGATTTGTGGACTTTCCATTCACAGCTTCCCATTGTTGGGTTAGTTGGACTGCAGCCTGTAAGTCATTCCAATAATTTTCCTTAATGTATAAAGATATTCCATAAGATCTGTGACTCTAGGGAAACTTGACCAACACATGGAGTTACACAATACAGACAGATTGTGACTAACTGGGAACTTGTTGGGCTAGGCATGTTTGGTGAGGGCAAAATTGAAGCCTGCACACAGTTGGCAGTATGTCTTGGAGACAGTGGGACTGTCACACTAACCAGGTTACCACTATACAAGCACCACTTAGCAGCAGAGTAGAGCTGTGGGAATTGAGGTTTTCCCCAGACTGCCTCAACACAACTGCACTAAACACAGCTCTGATGAGAAAGAGAATATTTCTATTCCATAGAAACCCTGGTATAACCTAGACAGTGGCATGCTAGAACACCGGGAAGACTTTAGAACAGCACCTCCTTCTGGATTCCCCAGAGCCTCTCTGTAATCTTCTTCAGGTAGGCTTCCTCTTCAGGAATCAGAATCAGCTTCACAAATTCCATTTTGTCCCAGGACACAAGGGACACTGAGGGAGACATCATCATTGATTCCACAGTGAGAGGATTGAGCTATGCTGTCTCCATGACAGGCTGCAAAATGCCAGTTCAGAAGACTAGTTTAAGTTTCTGTTTCTAGGAGCTGAGCAAACCAGTTCCAGCAAAAACCACAGCCCTTGGGTAGTCAATCAGATGATGCTCTACCATCTGACCTGAGCCAAGAATAGTTAGTTAACAATAATTCTGGAAAGGTCCTAAAGTCCTAGCCCATCCCACAGACACTGGTGCTCCTTGAAATAGAGCCAACCAATCAGAATAAAGATCACCTATCCCTGGAATTTCCCTGATTGGCTTTAAATTGAGCCTGTGCACTTACCTATGGGTCACCAATTTGATGGACGGTAGACCTCTGCATGCTGGATTTCTGCGGAACAAGTGCTCTTTGCTTTGGGTCTGGGGTACGATAGAGACCCTCAATCATGGTGGAAATGGGATGCACCTACCTAAATTTCTTCATTATGCTCTCACCCAAGTCTGCCAGAGAGGCCAATAGCCCAGGACATACAACCTTTCAGTTTGATCACCACATAGGCAGCGTCAGCTGCCTGCTTGTGGACCTCCTTTCACTGCTTCTTGTCTGCAGTTCTGGGTTCAGATTCATCAGGGAGACACCGGCAACATTCTCAACACTCCACACAGGCACGTTGGATTTGCCACACTCGCCTAAAACACATCCATGACAGCTTAGCAGGTGAACACCCAGCCTTTCTCCCATCAGGTAACAGAACCCAGCTGAATCCAGATTGCAACCATTCCTGATAACTCTGTTTGGGAAAAGCCACTTATTTTCCAAGGCACATAGGTCAAGATATCTGCTGGGTTTGAGACAATAAGCAGCTTGCAGTTTGGACTGTACTTTACAATGTTAGGAAAAATGAACTTGAAGATGTTCACATTTTTCTGTACCAACTGAGTCATCTCTCTCTCTCTCTCTCTCTCTCTCTCTCTCTCTCTCTCTCTCTCTCTCTCTCTAGCTGTTGGGCCCCCTTGTGATAATGCTGTAGAGTTTGTAGTCACACTATAGTCTTTGCTGGAGACAATTTTTGGTGCTCTAAGGAAAAGGCTGCCATGCTGAAGATCCATCTTCTCCCCCTTTAGCTTGCCTTCCATGACATCAACAGGGGCAAGCTCAGCTGCCAGGTCCTTCATTTAGATACTGATGGCATGAGCCATACCACCAGCACCAGCCCCAACTACTGCAATCTTGTTCTAGAGGGTCTGAGAGTTGCCATCTTGGACTTTGAGCAGACTTTTTAAGACCACTAGTGCATGATACAGGGTGTCAGGCGGGCATAGACAGTGACTCCAGCATTCTACAATTACATTTTTAAGGGCTACCTTGCCTGACCACAGTCTGGTAAACAGTATTTCAGTAAGAGGAACATCTGCTGTGCTCATACTGAAAGGTCGATACCGTCTTTTCTTCCCTAGTTCAGATTCTGTACATTAACCCAATTTCTTCCAGGTTGACAGAATGTTATTCTCATTTGTCTTCCTTGTGAAAGTTAGAGGCAGAAAAGCCATGACTGAAAAGCATCTGGGGCCAGGCGTGCTGGCACACACCTTTAAATCTCACCACTCTGGAGAGGTAAGTGCACCAGTGAGTTTAAAGGCAGCCTGGGCTATACGGTGAGTTCCAGACCAGATCAGCTGGGGTTACATATGAAACACTTGATGTCTGAAAAACATTCTCAACTGTCCCGGGTGTGTCCATGACTCCTCAGCTGCTGGATCCTTGACCTATGCCTCAGACTCAAACTCAACCCCCTGTAAGGAGTTCTGGCCAGCAGGATCTAGGCTCACTGCAGTCTCAGCAGGTCTAGACAGATTCATGAGCGTGGGAACAAATGCTTGCTATTATAAGTTGTAAGTTTTAGGGTGGTTCATCAAAGAGCATATCTTGTAGCAATAACTCGTTGATACAACCAGTAAGAGTGCCAAGAGGCTGTTGGAAAACATAGCTCCCTTTTACGAAGGCCACTCCAGAACAACATAATGAGAAACAACGAGCATACGACTCACATGCAGCAAACGGCCCACACGCAGCATATGACTGTCCTTAGCAAGGACCATCCTACAGTTCCAACTCTCGCACCCATGGAACTCTGCAGGGGTCGTGGTGCTCACAGATCTGCCTCTGAAATCGAGTATTGCCGCATGGGCAGCATGGCCGTCTCCTAGGGCACACATAGTTCAATTCATCTTAGTCCTTGGCCTATTGATGGTCAGCCCTGACCTACAGGCTCCAAGGCAGAGACCTGCTTTAATCCGTGTTCACCTGTTGGAATCCCTATAAGTCCAGGCAAGTCAAGGACTTCTCAGATCTCACCTGGAGTCTATCCACCAGACTTGCTCTGTAGGAAGAGCAAGGCAGAGCACACATCTGTGGACACACAAAAGCCCCAGGACTGCACTGGAGGGAGAGGAACAGGATTCTGGCAAGGGCCTTCCATCTGAAATGACTATTGCTTCTCCCACAGGGCCCTGCTGCTAACTTTCTCCTCGAATGCTGCTCTTGGTAAGGTTTTCAGAGCAGAGCCAGAACAAGCCATCTCTCTGCCAACCCTGCCCCGTGCTTCCTCATAAGGTATCCATCCCATTTTTCTTTCCTTGTTCATCTGTCCCTACTCAGTCTGTTTACTCAGTTCTCTCTAGCCATCCCCTTGCGCCCCCCCCCCCATTTCCTGGGACTGTTTGCACTTCCACCAATGGGATCATCAGGGCTCAGGACTCTGGAATCCATGGAATCAGCATGATGGTGAGGAGATCACTTGTGAGTACATTGTGGTCATTTCAGGGAGTTGGTCTGTTCTGGGCAGCTACCCCTATTGTCCTCTGTACCAGAACATTGCACACAGTTGCTGAGTGCACACAAGGTACCTTGAACCTGTGGGTTGACTGACTAATTGGTTCAAGTAGAACTTTTACTCCAGAACAGAAATTTTACCATAACAGTAATAAAATCAATTTCAAGGGACCAAGATTTTTCTTGGTATTTTCAAGGAACATACTGAACAAAACAGCCAATCAGTGGGTGACCAGTATCACTTCCACAGCTCGGGTGCCCTCCTTACCCCCTCCTCCAGACACTGTCTGGTTTTTACCTCTTTACTTCCTTTAATGACAAATCCAAATCTGTGGTTTTCGTTGCCATTCTGCTGTGACCCTTCCTGGCTGGCCTGAGTGTGGTGGTAACTGGGAAAACAAATCCAAAGCAAGATGTGGGCAGGACTCAGAGGCCCTTATCATTGTTGGTCCTAGCCCAATCTAGCTGTATGACCTTGGGCAAATGATTTGATAGCTTGGGGTTATTTCCTTAACCATAATACAAGGCTATGTGCTGTGCTTGGTGGCTGTGGCCTGTGGTCTCAGTGCCAGGGAGGCAGCAGCAGGAAGAGTATCCTGAATTTGAGGTCAGAATGGGTGTCTGGGAAGGCTGATGGAGAGCTGAGCCACCTTTAATCAACCTGGCACTTGGGTCTTGATAACAGCACTTGTAAGAGCAAGGGGTTTGGGCAGAATGGCTCCTGGCCTCTGACTCTTTTGTGTATTAGTTGAAGATTTTGTGTGGCAGCAGGGAAGGCATTTACAGTGCCTTGAAAGGCATGACCGGCTGTACTCTCACACGGGATGGGGAGGGCCTTGGAAAGGGTGGCCCACTGTTCTCTCACGGGATGGGGAGGGCCTGCTTTCCTCTGGGTGCTCCATTCTACACTGGCTTTCATCCTCACAGTTGCTAATATTTACTGGTTGTCTGTCCGTTTGGTTTTGTTTTTAAGTAAGGAAGAGAATTAGCTCTATGCCAAGGTTTTATGTCTGTGATGGCCCCAGCATTGGTTGACCTACAATCACTATCGCCAACGTCAAAGCATGAGCCAAGGAAGACTCGAGGGTCTCCACATTGGGAGTCCAGTTGCAGTACTATTAACCATGGCACGCTGGTTCCAGAGACTGTGACTTGACGTGTTGAGAAAAACAAGATGTAAAAAGGCTTGTGCAGTGAAATAAGGAGCAATCAGAGTCTTGCTGAGCCAGAGTCCAGATGACACAAGCTCAGAGTCAAAAGTAAGGAAAGAATCTTTAGAGCTCAGCATCAGAGTGTGGAGCAAAAGTACAGAGACCATTACAGACACTGAAACTAGATGCCAGGCTAGAGACACAGTCTGGCCATGGTATTCCCCTAGTGTGCTAGAAACTTGGGTTTGATCACAACCAGTACCACCAAAGACAGACAGGCAGGCAGACAGACAGACAGACAGACAGGGGGAGAGGGAGAAGGAAAGAAAAAAGAAGGAAGGAAGGCAGACAGAAAGAAAGGAAGAGAGAGAGAGGAAGAGAGAGAGAGAAGAGCAAGCTAAGAGAATAGAGATGGAGTAAAGACCGTGTGCCTAACATGTGTTGTTGTAACACACGCAACATGTCACTGTACTGTGATTGAATGCCATGCTAAATCATGCTGGCAAGGATGGCTGACATGGGCTTGGGAAGGTCATTTTAGGCAGAGGAAAATGTCTGAACAGTAGCCCAAATGTGAGGTTGCTTCTGGCAGCAGGTAGCTGGAAAGGACACCACGGGGCTGTGTGTGGCTTTGTGCACTCTCAGCATCCCCCGGGAAGAAGGAGCCATTTTTAGCTTGGTGCTGTTTCAGGGCACAGACTTAGAGTGAAACAGGACCCACTTTCCTCATCAATGCTGGCTTTTAACTGAGAGCAGGCTAAGCTGTGGGCCAGGCAGCCCAAATTCCCACCGCACAAAGCAGGCGCCCAGGCCACCTGTGGGGAGATTGCTCAGAAACCGTGTCCCCACACTCTGAGCTCAGAAAGTCTCCATTGTGCTGAGCTGCAGGCATCCAAGCAGGACTCAGATGGTCCTCTGAGCAGAGGACATTGATGCTGGCATCTCCTCCCAGCTGAGGCACCTGCTTTGTTCCAAAGGACAGCTCCAGTTCTGTGGTTTTGTCAGCTGTCCTGAGGTCTCCTAGTCTACCAAGCCGAGGAGGGAGCAGGAGGTTTTCAGAGCTTGGTTTGAAGGGCTGAAAATGGAGCTGGAGAGACAGCTTAGTAGTTAAGAGGGTTGCTGATCTTGCAGAGGACCTGAGTTAGTTCCTATCATCCACATAGCGGCTAACTACAGTTTGTAAATACAGTTCCGAGGGATCTACCTCCTCCTATGGCTTCAGTAGACACTGTATACATACAGACAATATGCTCATACACATATGATAAAAATAAATAAGGAAATAAGTAAAAGGTTGAAAACTCAAGCATATTAGTAACTTATATTTGACTGGTGTAATTGTTTTCTCTGAGACTTACTGATAAATATGTTCACCCTTCCGAGCTCTTTCTGAACTCTGGCTGGCTGGTTCAACTCAGCTGTTCTAGCTCAAACTCCTCTCCAAGTTGACTGATTCAATCTGGCTTCTCCTGGAATTGCTCTGCTTGGCCTCAAACTAACTCTAGCAATTTATTTTAAACTTCTAATTCTTTCCTATTCTCTGGCTCGTTCTATCTTTACCTGTGTCAATCTTGTTCTCTGCAACCTATCTCTGTAAAACAACAACAACAACAAACAAACAAGCAAACAAAAGCCCTGCCTCCTCTCTCTGCCTGCTCTTAAGTAATCTCGCTTTCCTGACCCTGTGAAAGTTGGGCAGATTTTATTTCTGACTCATTCTGCCAAATCTTTCTCTGATTTGTCGCTTTGCCCCTTTCAAACATGGCTGCTTCCTTACACCAACTAATTTTACCTTCATTGTTTGGGATTAAAGGTGTATACTAAAGGCATGTCTGCATTCCAGCCAGTTTGTACTGTAATTCAGGGCGTGTCTGCATCCCAGCCTCTTGCTAAAGCATTCATGTTGCTGGATTAAAATTCCTCTGCACTCGTTTGATCCCCAGCATCCATATTAAAGCACTAGTCTATAGGATCACCATTGGCAAGCTCCAGACACGTGAGAAACGCTGTCTCAAGGGAGATGGATAATGCCCAAGACTGCACTGTCTCTCACACACACACATATACACACACTGTCTTACACAAATTTTGTCTTACACACACACAGTCACACACACATATACACATACTGTCTTATACACACTCTGTCCTACACATGCACACACACTGTCTCGTATACATACTGTCTTATGTGTGCGCACACACACACACAATCAATCAATCAATCAATCAATCAATAAATGTAAAATAAGTAAAGACTGGGTGGGCATGGTTGCACACGCCTGTAATCTCAGTTCTCTGGAATAGAGAAGGACCATATGTTGAAGGCCAGTGCATGCTGCAGAGCATGTTCTGGGCCAGGTAGACCCAGGCTGGAGGAGGGTGGGATACAGCAGGCAGGAATGGCAGTCCGTCTCTGGCCTCCTCAAGCAGCTGCTCTTTAATTTCTTGGAAGTTTTAATTTTGTTGTCGTTGTTTGTTTGTTTTTGCTTTTCTGAGACAAGTATTTTTTGTGTAACCTGGCTGACCAGGAACTCCTTCTATAGTCCAAGCTGACCTTGAACTCACAGAGATCCATCCACCTGACTCTGCCTCCGGAGTGCTGGTTGTTGGCGTTCAGGAGTCCCTCACAAATCACACAAACATCGATCTTAGTCAGACAGGAATAGTTTATTGAACACACAGTTTATTAAAGACTGATTGATCAGGGACACAGCTCAGACTTGAGCTGGAAGCTATGACCACAAACACAGTCCAGGGTCAGTTTATATAGGGAAAAAATATAATGAGCTTATAAGCAGATAATGGGGTAAGGAGGTAGATGTGGGGGAGGGGGCAGCAGGGCGACTCAGGGGGCGGAACTGCAAGGTGGTTGGCTTTTTCCCAAGTTTTAGTTTAGATATTATTTTATTTATTTTATTTATTTATTTTTGGTTTTTCCAGACAGGGTTTTTCTGTAAAGTCCTGGCTGTCCTGGAACTCACTTTGTAGACCAGGCTGGCCTCAAACTCAGAAATCTGCCTGCCTCTGTCTCCCGAGTGCTGGGATTAAAGGCGTGCGCCACCACACCTGGCTTTTAGATATCGTTTTATAGTTATTTAGTTATAGCTCATGCTAACTTCTATCTTGCTTAGTTCTCAGTGAAGGCAACGTTGGGGAATATTCTAGAAGAGGATTTTTGGATGAGTCAGTGGTCAAAAGCAGTGGCTGCTCTGCTGTAGGAACCCAGGTTTATTGTCAGTCACCACGTGGCTGCTCACATCTGTTGTATTCCCCTTTTGGCCTCTGAGTGTATGGGGCACACACGTGGACACAGACAGCATAGATGCTAGCAAAACACCTATACTTCATGAAATATATTTTAAAATAAATTTTGATGATGGTCATACGACTAAAAATTGGCCAAAAGTTATTGGATTATATATTACTAGAAAATGTTATTATATATAAATTTTTAAAAAGATTTTAAAAATAATTTATTTATTTATTACATGTAAGTACACTGTAGCTGTCTTCAGACACACCAGAGGAGGGCGCCAGATCTCATTACGGATGGTTGTGAGCCACCATGTGGTTGCTGGGATTTGAACTCAGGACCTTCAGAAGAGCAGTCAGTGCTCTTAACCTCTGAGCCATCTCTCCAGCCCCCAAGATTTTTTTTTTTTATGTATATGAGTACACCATTGCTCTCTTCAGACACACCAGAAGATGGCATCAGATTCCATAAGAGATGGTTGTGAGCCATCATGTGGTTGCTGGGAATTGAACTCAGGACCTCTGGAAGAGCAGGGCTAGGTGCTCCTGCAGAGGAAAAGTGTTTAAGTTTTAGCACCCATGTTTGGTAGCTCACCACCATGTATAACCCCAGCTGCAGGGGATATGGTGCCCTCTTCTGACTTCTGCAGGCAGTGCATACATGTGAGCAGATACACACAGTGACACACAGATACATATTTTTTTTTTCAAAAGGCCTGACAATAGTGTGGTACACGCCTTTAATTCCAGCTTCCGGAGGCAGAGGTAGGTGGATCTCTGAGTTCAATACTGCCTGATCTACAGAGTAAGTGTCACAGCAACCAGGCTACATAGTTAGACTCTGTCTTGAAAAACAGCAGCAGCAGCAGCAGCAGTAGCAGCAACAACAACAACAAATGTGCCATGTCAGTAAAATGAAGAAGTTTCTCATCTTTTTTCAAAATATAGTTTAATCATTTTTTTTGTTTTTGCTTTTTGATATTTAGACAGACAAAAGCCTGAAGCAGACTTGCTGTTGCCTTCAGCTTTGCGGGGGCTAGGGAGAGGAAGGTGGCACTCCTAAGCTCTTCAGGTCGGCTCCGCTAGAGCGCTCACTAACCCTTGGCAATCCTTGAAGCAAATGGAGAAAAATCATGCCGCCCCATCTTCTTATGCTGGTTCAGTGGAGATGTGTAAGTTTAAATTAATGATGAAGATTTGAGGAGCAGTCAGTTACAATCGCTTCTCCTTATAGTTTAAGTAGTCACATATATACACAAGGAGGGTGCTTAACTTGTAGCCACCCCCTTTCACTCATGTTGTTCCGTTGTTAGTCACTTCTAAAGCTAGAGGAGTCAGGTTACCAGGGCCTCCAACCAATAAAGCTACTGCCTCTGTGGGCTGGAATGTAGATTCTCTATCTGTGTTTTCCTTAAGTTGTCTGGACAGCACGAATGAACACTTGGGTACCATTTATCCACCCTCTGAATAGCATTTCACCTGACTTTGGGCAGAGCTTAGTTTTTTCTCCATCACTATTAGTAGTGAGGTTCTGTGTCACTGAACAAAGGATTCAAGGTTAACAAAGGGTGTTCTTGTCACACAAGAATCCCACTGTCCCCTGTCTAAAGTACTCCATCCTTCCTTAGCTGTCAAGTGAATTTTCTTGACCTCTTTAGACCTGAACCAGCACCTACTTTCCTTCTCTTCCCTCTGGGTATGTAATCCCCCTACTTCTGTTTACTCTCTTCCCACTGTATCATGAAAGCTAATGTCACTATTATCTTTGGCCACAGCATACGTTGTGAGTTTACCAAAGCTATATAGCAAATGAACCAAAATACAGTGAAATGAAAACAGGGTAGCTCAGTCAACAAGTGTTTATTCTTGCAGTTCTGAAGCTGGAAGTTGGTGATTGAGTTGTTACAGGATTAATTTTATTCTAGACCCATCGACATATAAAATGAGAGAGTGGGCAAGGCACAGTTCAGCCCACAGTAGTGATGATAAAGCTCTCGCTTGCTGAACACTGTCTACATTGGAAGTGCTTGCCGTTCAGCAGCTGACCCTTAGCCTCCAGAAGCCCACAACTAAGGCCTGTCCTTTTCAGATTTGGCTGATAGTTAAAGGAACCAAAGCTTAAGGAGACTGTTATATCCTAGGTTGTATGATTACTGTAGACTGCATTGTGCTTCCACTTGGGAATACCAAGCCTGTGCAGAGACAGACTGAGCAACAAAGCCACCCTGGGCCACAAGCTCATGCCACATCTTCATGCCATTCTGCCTCAGACAGAGTTGGTGAAATTTAAAAAGATCTGTACCCATAGAGTGTGAGAGAGTACTGTCCTGGAAAGTTACCTCTATAGTCCTCCAAGCAGACAGAAGCAGAAGGGATTTAGTTAAGCTGTAAGCTCGAGTCTTTTGAAAGACAGAAGCTGAGAGCCAGGGAGGTGTAGGGCAACAGAGTTAAACCCCTTTCTTCAAAGACTGAGCTTTCTACCCATCGCACTTTCATGAAAGGGGACTTTTCTTCCATGCACTGTCTGAGAGGCATGCTCTCTGACCATTGCAAGGGGAGAACGGACGGAGGGGAAGCGTTGTAACATCCCCAAGGGAACAAGCACAGGAAACGACTTGCACTTAGATGCCCGCCGCTCTTGGCACATCCAGCCAAGGCACCAGGCCCTGTGAACAAACCTTGGGAACTCTGAGTGTGCTTAGTCCAACTTCTAGAGACACTGCAGTAATGACGGGCTCACGATCGATTAGCCAATTACTGACAGGACTGGCATCAACAGACCTGCTATACAGATCAATCAGGCACTCTTGGCTAGGTTTCACTGACTCCCAGAAATCTCCCTAGAGTCGGGTGGCATTCACTAAGACACAGCCTGCCCTCACTCATGACTACACAAAATCTACTTAGCTCTCTCTTATTTTTTTTTAAGGTCAACTTTCTTCTTAATAGTTATGTATTTCAATTAATTTAAGAAAAGTGGGCTCCTCAAAGCTATAAATTCATGGATAAAATTCACTCAGGAGACTTGGGAGAAACTAATAATTTTATTCAAAGATAGTCGATTCGGAGAAAAGAAGTGAGTTAATTAAAAGGAAAAAAATCAGGAGGCTGGAGAGTTGGCTGAGCAGTTGAGGAGAGGAGTTGGCTGAGCAGTTGAGGAGAGTTGGCTGAGCAGTTGAGAAGACTTACTGCTCTTGCAGAGGACCCAGGTTTGGCTCTCAGACCTCACAATCAATTGTAACTTCAGTTTTGAGACAAGGTCTCTCTATGTAGCCCTGGCTGTCCTCATTATGTAGGTCAGGCTGGCCTTGAACTCAGAGATCTACCTGCCTCTGCTTCCTGGGTGCTGGGATTAAAGATGTGAGTGACCACACCCAGCCTTAATATGGTCACTCTGTCCCTCGGCCCTGGGACCGCTCACTTCTGTGGTACAAGCCAGGAATCAATGACTTTAGCATTGCTGTCAAATGGAGCCTCCCCAACTCTGGATCAACCACGTGTCAGGGGAACAGCACTTGTCTTGAAAATTTGATAGACTCTCATGTGTGGTGCTGAAATGATGGATGAGAAAAGCCCCCCACTGTGAATGGCATGGTAGTGTGTCACCTATCGGAGCCCAGGCTTTATCTGAGAGTTGGCAGATTGGACAGGGACCAGTCAACACTTGCTCTCCACCGCCGCTGTTCTGACATGTTTACCGTGAACAAATACATTCTGTTTTTATAGGGCAAATAATATCCTTGAAAGGGCACTTTAGGTTTCTCATTGTCCAATTTAAACTAGTCCCAATCCCTCAGTTTAGGATGTTCTTGTTTTTATTTAAAATGACCCATTGAATCTTCAAACTCCAGAATAGGATAATGATTTAAGGTAGGGTTTTCTGTTGAGTTATTCCTCGGCTGTTTTTCTTCTTCATACCACCCCCACCTTGAAGATTTTTATCTGGGACCTTTGCAGCCAACTAGCACAGGCTTTGCCCCACCTCTGCAGGGAATCAAGCACTAATCCTCAGATTAGAAGTGGGCACCAGACCCAAGCTGGGCCTGAACTCCTAAGCCCACTCTGTAGCCGACTGTGGATAATCTGTCTACCTCTCACTAGTCCCAAATTGAGAGATGTGTGAAAAAACTTTATCTGAGACACTGTCAAAGGAATATTCCATAACAAATTGGAGCAGCTTAACTGGGCCTGGGAGGAATGCCACGTGACTCTACAAGTTACAGGCAGTCCTCTAGGCGGGCTTTCAAACTTCCCGGGGAACACTGTGTCCTTGTAAGATGACTCACCTTCCCCTGCAGTAGGTGTGGCTGCAGCTTCCCACAGTTACCTCAGAAAGACAGTTTTGTCAGAGGCCATGACAATGTAGCAGGTAAGAATTTGTTAAGTATTCAAACTGGGGTTGTGGCCGGCAGTAAAGGAACCCAAGGCTTCACACTCTGGAGAAAGATCTAGGCGTTCCCCTATCTAGCCCAGCACTGGCTTCTGCTGTCTCCACACTCC
The DNA here is from genome assembly GCF_000001635.26 of Mus musculus. Taxonomy (NCBI): domain Eukaryota; kingdom Metazoa; phylum Chordata; class Mammalia; order Rodentia; family Muridae; genus Mus; species Mus musculus. Next base: position 37,193,207 of record NC_000081.6, read on the forward strand.
TGATCCACGTTCACACTAGAGACTGACTCCCGGGTGGAGGGCCAGCTCTTGGCTGTCCTGTGATCCTGGCTGGCTCTCCCTCCAATGGCTTTCTGTCCCCACCCCCTTCACTTGTCTGCTCTCTCCATCCCCATGGCCTGAGCATCTTCCTCCCACTTTGCACTCACCTGGGAAGCATGTCTGCTTTAGTGCTAGCTCAGGAATTTCATAGAACCACAAGGAGACAGTGGCTTCAAGTGTCAATCCTATCTACCTCTCTGAAGGGCAGTGTCCTTGGGTAAATAGGGGGCCTTCCTCAAGGAAAAGCACTTTGTGAGGAAGTAGAGGTGCTGATGTAGCTATTGGACATTCTCTTTTTATTTGTTTGTTTTTGTTTTTTTTTTTTTTAGGTTTTTAAAGACAGGGTTTCTCTGTGCAGGCCTGGCTGTCCCAGAACTTGCTCTGTAGACCATCCTGATCTTGAACTCAGGGATTCACCTGCCTCTGCTCTCTGAGCACTGGGATTAAAGCTGTGCCACATCCACCCAGCTGAGTCTTTCTCTCTTTCTTTCTTTCTTTCTTTCTTTCTTTCTTTCTTTCTTTCTTTCTTTCTTCCTTCCTTCCTTCCTTCCTTTCTTTCTTTCTCTCTCTCCCTCTCTCTCTCTCTCTCTCTTTCTTTCTTTCTTTCTCTCTCTCTCTCTCTTTCTTTCTTTCTTTCTTTTTAAAGATTTATTTATTATATGTAAGTACACTGTAGCTGTCTTCAGACACACCAGAGGAGGGCATCTGACCTCATTATGGGTGGTTGTGAGCCACCATGTGGTTGCTGGGATTTGAACTCAGGACCTCCAGAAGAGGAGTCAGTGCTCTTAACAGCTGAGCCACCTCTCCAGCCCTCTTTTGAAAATGGAATGAAACAATGTGTGATGGTTCACTTCTGTAGCTCAAAACTTGTGAGGTAGAACTAGGAAGATTGTGAGTTTAAGGGCAGCCTGGACCATGTAGCAAGAGCCTATCATAAAACAAGACATAATAAAAACAGAATAAAACAGTAGAATAAAATGGTGGAAAATGTATTTCAAAGGCAGTACTCAGTATTTAAGAATGTATCCTTCCCTGGGCAGTGGTGTCCCGTCCTTCAATTCCAGCACATGGGAGGCAGAGGCAGGCAAGAACAGAACTCTGTATGCATAATGAGTTCCTGGACAGCCAGACAAACAAACAAACTGAAGGAGTTAGAAGTCTGTGACTCTTGACCAGTTGACACCTGCTAGCTAGGCAGCAAACCAGGTGCCAGCATCTGCCTGGACTGGATCAGGGTCCCCAGCACAGTCCATTCACAGCCAAAAGCCTTGGTGTGGTGCAGCTTAGCCCCTGAGCCAGAAGTGCATCTGTTAGAAGAGCCAAGGCACCTTGAAAGAGTTACCTCTGGGACTGGACCTGAGTGATTGTGCAGACTTGCTTACTGATAGCCATTTGCAGACAAATAGAGCTATGGAGTGGGGACAGAAAAGGAGGAGACTGAGCTATGAAGTGAAGTCTTTAATACAGAAGAACATATTGGGGAGCTGTCTGGGCTCCTGCCCTCGAGGCTGACTCGAGGTATCCCATGAATGTGGGTACTCTGAGTAAACCTCACTGTTCAGGAATAACTTAAGTGAGTTTAGAATCACCATGGCATCTAGAAGAAAGATAGTCTGTATAGAAACTTACATGGGGCCACCAGAGCTCTTCCACAGGCAGGATAGGTAGTAGTCCCTCTTCAATACCATCTTGGAGAACATATGGCCTGTTCCTTAAACTCTTCATCATATGGCTTGGTTTGAGCGTCTTCATTCTTGAGTGCTGTCATTCTCTGAAAAGGCAACTTTGCAGGCCTGGAGAAGTAGCTCAGTGGTTAAGAGCTGCTGCTGCTCTTCCATAGGATGTCAGTTTTTCCCAGTCACCACGCTGGGTGGCTCACAACCGTCTGTAACTCCAGCTCAAGGACATCCAATAACCTCTTCTGAGCTCTATGGGGACCAAAACTCATGCCACACACTCTCACACATACACATAAATAAAAAAGCTTTATTAAAAGATGTGTTTATTTGTTGTATGTGTATATGAAATCACTGGAGCTGTCTTCAGACACACCAGAAGGGAGCACTGGTTTCCCATTACAGATGGTTGTGAGCCACCACGTGGTTGCTGGGAATCAAACTCAGAACCTCTGGAAGAGAAGTCAGTGCTTTCTTAACTGCTCAACCAACTCTCCAGCTCAGCTTCTTTTAATCTTAAACAAACAAACAAACAAACAAATAAAAACCAAAACAAAAAACTTTCAGAAGTTTTTTTTTTCTCAATAAGCAAAATGCTTTTATTTTTAAATTGACAGTAGCCATCTTTTAAAAAAGGAAAGGACAACCTGTTTCATAATTATTTTTTTTTCAGGATTCCTAAGAAGTCCCTGTCTTAGTCACTGTTCTGTAGCTGTGAAGAGACACCATGACCAAGGCAACTCTTATAAAAGAAAGCATTTAACTACAGGTCAGAGGTTTAGTTCACAGAGGACGTGCTGGCATCTAGGTTTGGTGCTGGAGAAGTAGCTGTGAGCTACATCCCAATCAAGAAACAGACTGGGGAGCTGGAGAGATGGCTCAGTGGTTAAGAGCACTGACTGCTTTTCTGGAGGTCCTGAGTTCAAATTCCAGCAACCACATGGTGGCTCACAACCATCTGTAATGAGATCGGATGCCCTCTTCTGGTGTGTCTGAAGACAGTGACAGTGCACTCATATAAAGTATACATGTAAAGTAAATAAAGAAACAGACTGGGCCTGGCATGAGTTTCTGAAACCTTAAAACCCACCCCCAGTATCACTTCCTCTAACAGGACCACACCCACTCCAACAAGGCCACAACATCCTATTAGTGCCACTCCCTGGTGACCACACCTTCAAATGGATGAGCTTTTCGGAGGCATTCTTATTCGACACACACCTCATATATCAAGACCCAGGCAGGGCAGCTTGCATCTGTGTAGTGGTCAGAGCAGACATGCATATGTTTCTGATTGATGAGGCATGCTGGTCGTCATAGCAACACATCACATCCATGATGAGTCCTGCTTCAGAAACGTAAAAAAAAATTTTTTTTATTTTTATTTATTTTGTTTGTTTCTCGAGACAGGGTTTCTCTGTCCTGGAACTCACACTGTAGACCAGGTTGGCCTCAAACTCAGAAATTCGCCTCCCTCTGCCTCTCAAGGGCTGGGATTAAAGGTGTGTGACACCATAGCCCCCATGAGCTACCATGGCAGGGTTCACTGTTCTCACTTTTTATTGTTATTATTCATGACATTTTGTTTGTTGAAGAACTGTCTTCATTAAATTACTATGTCAGCTGCCATCTTGCCACATGCAGGAGTCCATACTCAGACAGCTAATTTTCTGTGGGCTTGTCTGTTTCCTGTCTGTTTGATTGCAAGATCTTCTAATTGGGTGGAATTGACGCCTACTGGCCTGAGGGCTGCAGAGCTCTGAGCTCTCTTAGCAATCTGGAAGTGTCTGCCCCCAGGCATGGGCAGAATGCCCGCTATGAGGAGGAAGAAGCGAGGAGGAACGGGACCAGTTGTGGAGAACTAACTTGTAAACAGGAGCAAAGAGTAGGTGACATGGGAATTTTCAGGGTCGAGTTTGCCAGGCTCCTCACTACTTTATAATTTCTACAGCCGACTCTGGCTTCTCCTCAGCAGTTATGCATATAGCACAGGGAATCTACAACGGTGTTCTAAACACACACACACACACACACACACACACACACACACACACACACACACACCTTTCTGCTTTTGTGTCTTTTAAGGCAGGGTCTCCTGTAATTCAGGCTGACCTTATGTCAAACCTGCTCTCCCCTCCCAAGAACTGGAAGACTGGGCATGTGCGTAAGGCACTGGGATGGAGCCCAAGGTTTCATGCATGCTGGGCAAGCGCTCTACAGCCCCTAAATGCCTTTGAATGTAGAAAGTAATTTTTATTATGTGCATGAGACTCTGTATAGATTCTGCAGTGTACTGTATTATTTATATTTACACACAATCTGTAATTGGACACAGACTCTCTTTTCTCCTTCCTTATAGATGTTGAGACTAATGGTGAACTGTGTGTGGTTTCTAGAATAGCTAACCAGGGCTAATATGTATGTGTATGGGGGTGTGTACACAAATATTATCCCAATTTTAAATACTCCAAAAGAGAAACTTTATTTACAACTACTTTTCTTTAAGCATGTTTTACCAGAAACAGTCCCTCGCTTCTCTTTCCTGTGCTGAGTGGAATCCAAGGCCTTGCTCATTTAGGCCAGTATTCTCCAGAAGGATTCAAACTCAAGCCCCGACGTAGCTTTCAAAACATACACGTTAGCTACAATTTATTGAGGGAAAGAGCTTTCTCTTCTGCAGCAACTCTGAGAAAAATAATAAACATTTCTAGACTGTATCAGGCAAGATAACATCCTTCTCAGAGACTGTCCCAAGAACACAATATTCTCTATTCTTTAAAATGGAAGGAAAAGGAGGAGGAGGGGAGGGGGAAAGGAAGGAGGGGGAGGGGGAGAGGAGGAGGAGGAAGGGGGGAGGGAAGGAAGGAGGAGGGGAGAGAGGGAGGGGGAGGAGGGGGAGGAGGAGATTTCCATTCTATTATCTTTGGCATTTTGTACCAGTCTGGGGTTTCTCAAGTTTTGAGACAAAAAAGCACACATTTATTTTAGACATTAAAAAAAAAAAGTTCTGAATGCCTTTGCGGTCTCTTCCTTGAGCTGTCTTCAGGGACCTATTTATTTTGCTTCTTTACCTAGCAGACTGGTAACGGCTCCCAGCCAGGGCTCAACCCAACCCTCTCGTGCCCTGCAGTCATCGCGGCTTTAAAAGAAAACCGATTCTCTGGAATGCTGTGCGTGCACATGCCTGTCCTAGCAGCAGGCCCCACCTGCCGAGCAGGTAAACCAGATCCCTACCGCGGCCTCTCTAGCCACATTCCAGCCCTGCAAACTCTTCCTCTCTAATTGTTACCTGTCAAACAGGTCGACCCCGCACTTGGGGCCGGTCCAAACGTGCGCATGTTCCCACGAAACGTTAAACCTGCAAACCTTTGACCTTTCCATAGTTCCCCAAACCCCTCGATTATTTTCTCCAGGGCTGATGGAAATTCAAAGGATGACTTAACTGGCACACGGACTCTCTTCTCTCCTTCCGCATAGATGTTGAAACGAATGGTGAACTGTGTGGGGTTTCTAGACCAGCTCACCAGGGGTAATCCAAGATGACAGGAAGTCCCCTGGGGGAGCCAGGGCTCCCGATGTGAAGCCCGCTAAATCCGTCATGGCAATCACAGGCTGTCCACCATAACCAAGTGGCGAACAGATGGGAACGTGGAGAGTTAGGGGTGAACATAATTTCTTCTGCTTCCTGACTCTGGGTTGGCAGCCAAGACTGGCCCATATCTCAGCCCCCAAATTTCTCTATTGATGGCCTCTGGAAGGTCTCCAGTACTGTCTGAAACCCCATTTCTTTATTGTAATAAGGAAAAGAGATCTCTCAGCCAGAGTTCTATGGGGCTTTGTTACTGTTGTGGGTGTTTTGTTTTGTTTCTGTGCTGGATGAGCGAGCACAAGACTCACACGGGCTGGGTAAGAGCTCTGCCAGTAGACCAGGTCTCCAGCCCCAAATCTGCAGTCTTTTATCTCTTTGATGACGACCAAACCAAGCAGTCCTGGCACTTGTGTGGGAGTGTGGGGTCTCCTGCACTGTCGTGCTTTGGGCAGAGCACTGGGGCACCTTGGATCAGCTGAGGATTTACGCAAAGTTGCCAGGCTTGGGACTTCCCTCAAATCTGGAAAAACCCCAAGCTTCCCCTCTTGGGGACACATGGGTAGAACACAGACTGTCTTATTATACTCTCTATTTCCCCTCAGGATTCCATTCTTGTTGAATTGAAGAGACAGGGTATGTTTGTTTGTTTTTGTAGACTTTGATTCTGTTTTTATTCTGCCCATGACAGATTCAAGACTATGGCGTAAGCCTACTGTATCCTAGCACCTCATTGGCAGATACACACCTGGGGTGCAGAGAGGAGACCTGAGATGGCTGGTGACTCTCTTTGGGCCAGGCTCCTCACTTAGAGGGCTATAGGGGATAGAGAAATCGTAGATTGGAGACATCATTGTCACAGAAATAATGGCATGAAAAGGTGTCTCCAACGTTGCTCTAAAGGTAGAATTTCAAAATTTCAGCGTGAGAACACAAGCCTGAGTCTGAGGCTGTGCTGGTCCGTCAGGCTCGATTGCTGGGAACCCTCTTCCCTTGGGCAGGGCAGGTTATGCTACAACACTCAGGAGCAAGTCGTGCAGCGCGGGAAGTGGCACTTCCTGCTTGGTCTGTCCAGCTCAGACTTGTCCACCAGAGTCAAACCTGCTGGGCTGGCTCCCAGGACAGAAAGCTCCTGGCTCTGAGCTGATGGAGTCTGGCAGTCTGTGTGCCTGTGGAGCATCCTCCCCCATCTGCTCTCTCTGGGGAGCAGGTGCCCACCTGGCTCTGCAGGCTGGTCATCCAGGAGGCTGTTGGTCCTGGTGTTAAAGGGCTGTGGGTACTAAGGGGACCGTCAGGACTCAGGCTGGGTAATAAGCTCTTTACCTGCTTGTGACAATGGCCCAGGACACATAGTTAAGATAACTTTTCAAAAGTATTTACTTAATAGACCTAATTTGTATTATTTCCCTCTTACTAAGTATCAGACTTTCCACAAGCAATACATTGTACATCCATTTACTTTGGTCAAGACCCAATTTTATAGCTTTCCTCCAGGTTTACTCACCCACATACCAGCTGTGGAACACTGAATAAGCTACCTGGACCCTCTGAGCCTACACTTGGTTATCCACAAAGGGAGAACAATTGTCGTGCTTCCTGGAAAGCGTCAGTGTGGGGAGTGCATGAAGCCAGGGGTCCGAGCCTTACTTGGACCTTGCACACAGTTGTTGCTATAAAACTTGCCAAAATAGTGACCCAGCTTCAGAGTGCTGTGCCATCCTGAAAACAATGAAAAGGGACCTGAGTTAAGCTGTCAAGGTTGGAGATGCAGCTCAGTTGGTGAAATGCTTGCCTGGTCCTGTAAAGCTGCGACAGGTACCTGGGAGGCAGAGGCAGATCTTTGTGGCATAGTGAGTTAGAGGCCACTATGAGCTACAGGAACCCCCCCCCACACACACACACACACAAGGGAGAGGGGGTGGTCACATTGGTCCATGTACCCCCTCATTTCCTGACTGTTCTTCCTATTCCCCCTCACCCTACATCTGCCATTGGTGGTATGGGATGAGGAATGTGAAGCAGATTTTAGCATCAAAGGATACAAAGCATGAAAAGAAAAAACGGCTTTGAAAGAGAGGATGACTATGGTTTGAAGAATTTGTGGTGACTTCCCCCGCCCCCACCCCAGGTCAGTTAATCTGTCTGATTTCAGGGCTGTAGCCATCTCAGCCGAGCAGTAGTTTCTTTCCACTCTTCCCTGATGCCACTACACTGGCCCCAAAGCAGTGATCAGTGAAGGAAGACAGATCCAAACACAGAGAATCCACTAACTGGATAAACAGCTCCCCAGCCGCTGAGTGATGACAAGTTCTGACCTTTCTAAAACAGGCAGGATTCGTGACTCCCTAAAGTCTACAACCTGCCCAGTGGGGAACGACTGCCGATGGGCAGGTCAAGTGTGGTTTGCTGGACGTTTGACCCCGGGATGAGGGAGGAAGCAGACTCATCAAGGCCCGTGAAGAATACAGTGCCTGTTTTGTGAAGATTCGCTGGAGCAATACTAACTGTAACCAGTACATCCAAGGCATCCCAGACCAGCTGGCTCTGCTTCCCAGGTCTCTTTGGTGTGTATGATCTGCCTCTGACCTCATCGCTTCAATGCTATGTAGAGCACTAAATTCAGCTCCTGACTAACACAGAATGGCCTCTTACCTGGTCTCTTAGCAGTAGTTCTGTGACCTTTGGTGCTCTTGCTCAGTATAGCTCTGCAGACTCCCTGGTTTATTGCTCTCTACTCCAAGGACACTCATCCTTCATGCCCCACCTAACCTTACGTGTCCTCATGTCTCTGCTTAGGTACTTCATCCTATAAGAATGTCTCGACTCGGTTGCTCTTGGTCTGGGACTCCCTCCCAGCCTGTAAGCGGTATGTGGCAGACCTGGAATCCATCCTGGTCATGACCAAAGATTGTATCTGGGGCTATGCTTGATCACTGCAGTTATTTTTGGTGGTTTTTTTGTTTTGTTTTGTTTTGTTTTGTTTTTTTTATTCAATCTCCATAGTTGTCTGAGGTTATGAGAATAACCAAGCCTGATTGACAGATGAGGAGGGTACAGTTTAGAGCCTTACTGAGGGTCATTTGGTACAAGGGTGAGATCACCTTCTAATCTGAGCAACTCAAGCCTGTGCCTTAACCTCACCAAGACACCGTTCCACGTGTGCTCAGTGTACGCTAAACTTAAACAGGTCAGGAACCAGACAGTCTGTGAGTGAGAGACTTAGTCACTGGTGATGGAGGTCCTAAGGTTCTAGCTCCCAAAGCTCACCTCCAAGCAGACCTTGTGCCTGCCTCTCGGGGACTCTGTGCTCTTTGGAATCAACTACCATCTGTGCTGCAGGGGGTGCATTATTTTTCAATGCACAATGGTGCGAAGGGGCCTTAATGTCATGGTTGGGTTTTTGTGTGTGTGTGTGTTTTGAGATGGAGTTTCTCTGTGTAGTGCTGGCTGTCCTGAAACTTGCTTTGTAGACCAGAGTTTCAAGCTCTGTAGGCCTTGGACTCACAGAAATCTGCTTGCCTGTGCCTCCTGAGTGCTGGGATTGAAGGCATGAGTCACCACCACCCAGTGATTTTTTTTCTTAAATATTTATCACAAGAGAGCTTGCTCAATATTTATAGGCCTTGTTACTTGTCTTTATTGCCTTAGAATATGCAAAGCATATTACATCACTTAACTCTTACATCACTCACAAAAGCCTCTCTGACTGTGGGAAGGAAGGCTACTGACCAGTGGCATCAGTAAGCAATACATCCAAGCCTGAATGTCAGAACATTCCATGAAATCAGTTAGTAGCCGAGGGAAACAATTGAGAGATTTCCAACTGCTTGCCTATGAAAAGTGAAGTTTTGTAAGAATGTATGACAGTAACCTTCAAAGGTGCGTGAACACTGGGAAGCTAAGGAAAAATGTTTAAAACCAACTCTGGGGCCAGGGAATAGAGCAGCAGGCAAAGCTGTTTGCCAGCGAACTTGGCAACCCAAGCTAGATTCCTACATTCCAGGGACCCACCAAGTGGAAGGAGAGAAATGACTGCCACAAGCTGTCTCCTGACTGCCACATACAGACATACACAAACACACAGAATTAAAAATAAAAATAACAAGGGCTGGAGAGACAGTTCAGTGGTTAGAACACTTGTTGCTCTTGCAAAGGACCTAGGTTTGGTTCCCAGCACCCACACAGCAGCTCACAACCATCTGTAACTCCTCAGGGGATCTGATGTCATTTTCTAGCTTCTCAGGCACCAGGCACACAATGGTGCACATATACACAGGCAAAATACTAACTCTTACATAAATACATGATCAAAAAAAAATCTTAAAAATAAGAAAGAAAGTATATTTATTGCGGAGTCTGGTGAGCCACACCTGCAATCCCAGCATGTAAGTGGGTGCTGAGAGGCTCAAAGTCATCCTCAGCTATAAGGAGCGTTACAGCTCCAGACTGGGATGCCCAAGTCACTTTCTCAAACAAAACAAACACCCATTGCGTACACCAGCAAAATTTCAAACGTACTTCATCAATGGGAACTTCTCAAAGGCTTTCTGAGATACAAAGGAATTAGCAGACCAGGTCATTTCCCTCCAATTTTAATCTAGGTTAGTAAATACAATGGATGTACAGTAAAACACTGACAGACCTGTGGGCAAGTGCAGGAGCGCCAGGACACGGGAGTCAGAGGCCGTGTGGTCTATGTAGGGTGCACCTCAGGGAGTCAGAGGCCGTGTGTTCTATGTGGGGTGCACCTCAGGGAGTCAGAGGCCGTGTGTTCTATGTGGGGTGCACCTCAGGGAGTCAGAGGCTGTGTGTTCTATGTGGGGTGCACCTCAGGGAGTCAAAGGCCGTGTGTCCTATGTAGGGTGCACCTCAGGGAGTCAGAGGCCATGTATTCTATGTGGGGTGCACCTCAGGGAGTCAGAGGCCGTGTGTTCTATGTAGTGTACACCAGAAATGAGTCTAGCCAGGCAGTGGTGGCGCACACCCTTAATCCCAGCACTTGAGAGGCAGAGGCAGGCGGATTTCTGAGTTCCAGGCCAGCCTGGTCTACAAAGTGAGTTCCAGGACAGCCTGGGCTATACAGAGAAACTCTGTCTGGAAAAACAAAACAAAACAAAACAAAACAAAACAAAACAAAACAAAAAAGGAGTCTAAAGATATGAGTAGGAACTGAAATGAGCTGGCTCTGACCATCACAATGATGCTTATTGAGTATTTCCAGGGCCAAGAATGTTCTAGGACATCCAACATGAACAATGCCTTTGATACAGTGCTTTAGGTGTGTTACAACATACAAATCTCACACTGACAACAAAAGACAGGCCCTGTGGGGGCTGATATTGGGTTGTAAGGTGAGTAAATAAATAAATTTAATTTGAAAAGAAAATAAAAGCAAAAAAAAAAAAAAAACCCAACCTAACTAAAAGATAGGCACTAATTCTGCCTTTGTTTCTCAGCTGGGGAAACTGAGGCACAGAAGGATTTTTTTTTCCAAGATAGGGTTTATCTGTGTAGCCTTGGCTGTGCTGGAACTCACTATGTGTCTAGATTGGCCTTGAACTCAGAGATCTACCTGCCTCTGCCTCCTGAGTGCTGGGATTAAAGATGTGTACCACAATGGCCTGGCTGCAAACCTATTTCTAAATAGATATATACACCCTGCTCAGTCGTTATGATGCTCCTTGTATGTGCATTTCCACAGCTGACCATTGCCCGGTCCTTTAAACTGACTTTTGGTTTTGGTCTTACTTGGCTGGAAGAATGTCTGCCAAGATCCCCCAGTGTGAGAAGTAGTGTGACCACGAACGCTTTAGAAAGCCGAGGAATGGCCACAGAAAAACGGACTCGCATTCGAGATTGTTCAATGGTCCCAGTGGGAAACTGGTCCTTCCACTGAAATCCATCTGCAAAGATCCCAGGCTTAAGTAAAACCAACACACCAAGATTGTCCCACTTTCCTGGCATGAGGAGTATGCTTAATTTCTTTTTCCTTTTCTCTGTTTTCTTGTGAGCATACAGCTCCTAGTGCCCAGGCTGGCCTTGAACTTAGGATGACTCTGGCTCCTCATCCTCCCACCACCAGCTCACAGCTGCAGGGATTATAGAAGACAGAGTCTTGCTGTATAGCCCAGGCTAGCCTCAAACTCACTCTGCAGTGTAGGCTAGCTAGGCCTGAATTTCCAGCAGTCCTCCTGCCCTAGGCTTCCATGTGCTGAGGTTGCTGGTGTGTGACCCCCATGTCAGGCTTTTGAATTGCTTCCGCCAGCCATTCACATATATTGGGTTGCACTCCATTATTATTGCAAGAATCACTTGTTTTTAACCCTTTGGATGTGGTGAAAATATCCATTTATAATATATAATAATAAATAAGAAGAACTATACTCAGACTGAGAGATGGCTCAGTGGTTAAGAGCACCGATTGCTCTTCCGGAGGTCCTGAGTTCAATTCCCAGCACCCATATGGAGGCTCACAACCATCTGTAATAGGATCTGATTCCCTCATCTGTTTGGTATGTGTGAAGACAGAATACTTATATAAAGTAAGTACATTTATTTTAAAGGACTATAGTATATATTTCATAGACCAGGAAGATATTTATTTATCCCGGGTAAACTGCCACACAGGTCATCAGGGGATGTGAGAACTGCTGTCTATTGTGTTGGGGACCTATGGGCAGGGCGGATGGCATGGGAAAAGGAGGTGGAGACACACCAGAACCGTTGCACCCACGAAGCCTGTGCTAGTTATGTTTTGTGAACACAAGCTAGAGTCACCTGGAACGAGGGACCCTCGGTGGAGGAATGGCATCTGTCTGACTAGCCTGAGCACATCTGTGGGATGGTTTTTCTGGTTAATGATTGAGGTAGAAGGACCCCGCCCACAGTGGGCGGGGCCATCACAGAAGGTGGTTCTGGGTTTTTCTTGTGGATGCGCAGCTCCTGTCGCCCAGGCTGAGTGAGCCACTGTAAAGACCCCAATACACAGTGTTCTTTCATGTTCTTGGCTTCAGGTCCTGCCTCCAGGTTCTGGTCCTGACCTCCCTCCATGATAGTCTCTAACAGGTAAGCTAAAGAAACCTTTTGTTCCCCAAGTAGGTTTGGTTAGCGTTTCAACACAAAACAGGGACCTAAGTAGGACAAGGTGTAGCAGGCTACACGTCACCACACAGTAACACAGGTGCAGTGAAAAAATTAACCGTTGCAACGAGTCCTGAATACAACACAATGAATAAAATAAAGGCTCGGGCATTAAGACAATAGCACAATACATTTAAGAGGGTTCGCATAGGACTGTGCTGTGCTTCAGTGATGCACACAAATCCAATATTCATGAGTCCCAGGGTTACCCAACAACAGTAAAAAGAACCCAAAGCATGAAAACACAAGTTTACACTGGTCTACATTAAACAGGGCATGAGTGCCTGCTGGGGAGGAATGCATGCAAACAAGAATGGACATACAGAGCTAGAGAGGAGCTGTGGGCTAGTGCTACACAGTACGTCCGTCACTGCCACTCAGCTTAGAGGCAGAAAGTCAGAGGGGAGAGCATGGCAGCCAGAGGGCTTCTGTCCTGGTGCTCAGCCTGGCTCTCCTGAGCCAGGTGTGGAAGAGTGAGGTTAATGATTGCCAGGTGGGTTTCTTGAGCTATTTGGATACACTTGGACGATCTTTAGTCAGGAGGTTCTCAGCCTTGGCTGCTCATTAGAGACATTGGAGGAGATGTTAAAAAGCACACACACAACACCACCAGGTTCCACCCCAAAACAACAGCTTAAAGCCACCTCTGGGTCCAAGAATAGTGAGTTCTCAGACACTGTCCCCCCCGCCCCGCCCCCCGTAACTCTGACATGAATCTAAAATGCACAATCATTGCTTTCAGCTTTTGCTTGCTCTTGCGCTCTCTGTCTTTCTCGTTGCAAATATTTCATTCTTTGGCCTTTCCAAAGCCATTACTAAATCAGATTTTTTCCTTTTGCCAAACATCCGTTTCATTATTAACAGAGAACATCAAAGATAACAAAATTGGTTTCGTTACACATATAAATCATTTGCTGGGCTGCTATGTGTGTTTCGGTTGGGCACTGTATAATTCTGGGGAATGCACCCTCTAAGTAGCTTATGCAGATTGCTCCCCCCACAGTTGATCAGTGTTACATCTGTTATGTCTAACACCCTATGTCTTCACTCTATGTAATGCTTGGGACTCAAGCGTTGGCAAGCAAGATGACCGTTGGTCCCATATGCAACTTCCAATAAGTGGCAGCTCTGACCTGGGAGCTCATGTCAGCACCCCTCACACAGTCGGGGGGGGGGAGGGGGCGGGGGAATGAAGGTTTGCTGTAGGAACTGAAATTTAAACCTGAACCTAAAGAATGAGAATTGGCAGTAGAGAGGGAGGAAAGTGCAGAACCAGGAAACTGATTCTGCAAAGATCATGCTCTCACCACCACGAAGGAGCTTGGGTGAGACATGAGGAGAGCAGGAATGGTCTTGGGGGTTTTGTTAACATTGTTGTGTAACCCGGGGACTCTATCATGGGTAAGTGTGCATCGCTGAATTACAATCCAGCCCTACACAAATCCCTGTAAAATATATTTTGGTAATTTTTAAATGCCTGTGTCTTTATTTATTGTGTTGTATTCAAGACTCATTGTATCTGTTAAACTTTGACTACATCCTTGTCACTGTGGTGACGTGCACTCTGTTACACCCTGTCCCAGTTGCTGTGTTAAAACACTGCTCACAGAGGCTCTGTGAAGCGAACTGAGTAATGTTGACTTTATCACGTGGGGGATGGGCATCCATTATCATAAACGAGACTTGGAAGCTCAGTTGTGGGGCTGAGGTGTAGACTTGTGGGAGGGCTTGGTGGTAGCTCAGATGGGGTCAGCAGCCTGTATGAAAGGAGAGAGACAGACATGTAAGAGAGGTAGCTGAGAATAATGGAGGGAAGAAAGTTACCTGGTCCAGCTGAGGGAGATGGTTGGCTACCTGCGGAGACAGCATGGAGAGGGTGGGGTGGGACACCATGATTTGTTTTGAACACGAGGGCTCTGGTGGGCTGGTGCTGTCTTGGTGGTATTCATCCTAAGCTACTGCTTGGCTGGAGTCTCAGAGGCACAGAGGAGACAAATTCCTAAAAGCACCCTAGAGATGATCTGAAGATTGTTGGGGGTTGGCCCTCTGCTCAGAGCAATAGAAAGGAACTAAGCAGGAACAATGCAAAAGGAATGAGCTTCTAGATGCATCTGGCTCCCGTCACCCAAGCCATCCTGCCACATAAATAGCCACCCCTCACTCCAGACTTTGGACTATAGACTCACGAGGCAAGGAACCATTATTCTAAGGAATTATATTTTGAGGTTATTATCCAAAGGCATGAGGGTAAACTAGTGTGACCTTAGAAGGACAGGAAATGACGCACTAGGTGACAGCTAGACCCAAGTTGAATACCAAGTAAGTGCCCTTCTTCAGATACGTGACCAAGCAATCATCTAGTTGTGCCTGCCATGACAATCGTGTGGCTGAGAAGGTATTTCAAATAAAGGTATTTGATGCTGGGGAAGTACCATCTCTGAGGACCAGTGTGCAGCGTGGAGAGGCCCATGCCTACTGCTGTGCTGTGTACAGGCCTCTGTAGCTTGTTCTCCATTCAGTCAGCATGAGGAAGTGCCACTCCACACCACACACTATTCACCTGCTCACTGCCCAGGAGACCTATGCCCTCCTGAGGTTTGCCATCTGGTAAAAGAGAGATGGGGATGAGGTTTAAATGCTAATTGTGCCACGCCCTCTGGTCAGCTGGTAAGAAGGAAAAGCCTGTGAGAGACAAGAAGTGCAAGGGAGCCATGAGATGCTCAAGAAATAGAATTTAACAGCCATTCTTACCGTGGAGGGGATGTTTAGTAGGACCATTGGGCAAAGTGGGAAAAAGGAGATATTTTATCTCCAGCATTTGTAGAGTCCCTTTTTCTTGTTTTATGATCCTGGGACTAAGGAAGTGTGGTACTTGACTTTTTTTTTTTTTTTCTTTCATTATTAAAGGGATGATTAAGAGGTCTGGGGAGCTGGCTCGGCAGTTAGGAGCACTGACTGCTCCTGCAGAGGACCTGGGCTTGGTTTCCTGCACCTACACTGCAGCTCCAGTTTCAGGGAACTGAACTATGCTTCCAGCCTCTGTGGGCACCTGGATATAGATGATGCATACAAACTCACTCAGCCACACATACATTTAAAGAAAAAGTAGTTATAGCTAGAAGTATAGCTTAATGGTAAGGCCTAACATGCCATGAAACCTTAACGTTCATTCCCAGCATTGCCACAGCAAACAACACCAACTTGGTCTTGTCAGCACATTAAACATTTGAAGGAAGAAGCAGGCAGATTACAAAGCTCTTACTTCCAGGCCTTCAGTGGAGAGTGCTTGTCCAACTGTCTAAGACCCTGGGATTGATCCCAGACTGGGGTCGGGGCCATGACATATAGACTCATTCTTGAACTTCCTCTGTTGAAAAGCAAAGGATTGCCAGGCAGTGGTGGCGCATGCCTTCAATCCCAGCACTTGGGAGGTAGAGGAAGATGGATTTCTGAGTTTGAGGCCAGCTTGGTCTACATAGTGAGTTCCAGGACAGCCAGGGCTACATAGAGAAACTTTGTCTCGAGGAAAATAAAATAAATAAATAAATAAATGAATAAATTAATTAATTAATTAAAAAAAACAAAAAAAGGCGTTTCCTCTGGATGTGTTCATTAGAGATACCATTGAAGGAGCTTTGCCTGTGGTGGTGATAGGTGGGCTAGATTGGCGCCTTTAAAACAAATTGTAGCACTAGTGACACAAAGCTGACACATTTGGCAGGGGAGCTTGCCAGTGTGAGCTGGGAGTGAGCAGGAGAGACTTTCCACAGCATATCAGCCAGATCGATGATAATAACCCCTATGGGGATAGCTCGTCCCTGGCAGCCTGGGATTTGACACCCTCCCCAACGCCGGGATGTATTAATTCAGTTTGCAGGAAAGAGAATCAGACTCAGACGCTTAAGTGCACAAGGTCTCAGAACAATTTCTCAAAGCTCTTCTCACCAAGCTAGGCTAAGGTGCAGGGGACAGGGAGGCAAAGGGGAGCTGAGGTATGTGTTGGCTCCAGCTCAAGAGCTGTGGCCTTCCCCTCAAGAGATGTTATTCAACACAGCCATGTGTTGCAGCATCCTCTGGTCACACACCATGTAAAGTGTGACCGGGCTCAGCTCAGTGCAGGGAAGAGGACAGCATAGCAAGCAAGGTGGGACTGGACCTGAACACACACTCAACCTGAAAGGGGCAGACGGGCAGGTCAGTACAGCTGTGGCTGAGCTGCCAGAGTGAGCCTGTGCAGGGTGTGAAGTGCATGTGTGTGCACGAGAGAGAACGTGAATGGCAGTGTGTGTGTGTGTGTGTGTGAGAGAGAGAGAGAGAGAGAGAGAGAGAGAGAGAGAAAGACAGAGACAGAGACAGAGACACAGAGAGAGAGCATGACTTGCATGTGGGTGTGGGATTGCCAGTGTTCTTATGAGGTTTTGCATGTAAATATGCCAGAGAACAAGTGTGGGAAGACTGTGTGCATTGTGGTCATGGATAAAGGTCTGAGAGTGTGTGTGTATGTCTACATGCTGTACCAAGAGGCTCACGCCAAAGGTGCTTTCACTGTCCTGCTCCCTTGAACAGCCTGGAGCACTGGGGTCTTCTCTCTTCTCTTCTCTTCTCTTCTCTTCTCTTCTCTTCTCTTCCTCTTCCTCTCTCTCTCTCTCTCTCTCTCTCTCTCTCTCTCTCTCTCTCTCTCTGTCTCTTTCTCATGTTTTCTTTAGGGGGTGAGCACAGAAGAAGCCCAGTCCCAGGATGACTCTGAGTCACTAATCCCCTGGAGAGAAATTCCTTTGCCCCAGCAGGTATCATTTAGAGCCTTTCTCAATTAGCAATCATAACACCCGAAGCTTCGAACACTTGTTGTATGTTTATCTTTCTCTTCAAGTTCACTCTGTAAGTTCCCATAACCAGCCAAGTTTAAACAGCCTCCTGTCTGGCAGACATGACGACAACTCCCCTCCAGCCTCAACTCCAGGCATATAGAACCAGACAGAGGTGGGAGTCAACCCCCACCGTCTCCGTGTGTGTTCTGCTGTTTTTAAAACTGTGCTTTTGAGGCAGCTTATGGCGTGAAAAGTCCACTCTGACCAGAACTCTTGCAGAGCCATGAAATGCTCACATGAAAACTCGTTCCATGGGGTGTGGAGGCGGCTGAGCAGGTAGAGGTGCTTGACAACCTGAGATCAATCCCTGGAACCCACGTGGTAGAAGGAGAAGCCTCATTCTTGTAAGTTGCATGCACACACAGACACAGACACACACACTGAGGCTCACTTGAGTTCTGTTGGTCTCTGAAGCACAAGAGATCTTGAACTAAACATGTCTCAGAGAACACCAGAAGTCTGCCTGTCAGACACAGCCTGAGCACGGACACCTCCACAGAATACCTAAATGCATAGTCACCCCAGCTTCATGCCTATGTCTCCACAGATACGTGAGAGGTGACTTGTCACACTCAGCTCTTCATATATTGTCTAGTGCTCAGCAGAGCTCCACCAAGTCCCAGGACTCATTCTAGAACCCTGTGTCTATCTCCTGGCTTCCCTCTGGTATTGCTTCAGTATGCTCTGCAGGGACAAGCATCATGAGTTACCCCTGCAGCTATGAGTCCCGTCCTGTCTACGTGTCTCTCCTTCCATCACCTTAACCCTGAACCTTCATTCCCACCTAGTGCCCAGGTCTCCCTGGTGCCTGGCAGCTAGTGGGTACCCCAGTGTTAGTTATAACACAGAAAGAGAAAAGCCTGCAGGATGTTAGGGTGATTGCATGTGATACAGGCAAGGACGTAGAGGCTGTATTAGCTTCAACACGTAAGGAATTGAGTCACTAAGAGTCCCACTCTCACTGGGACCCTGTGCTGCCTTGTGTCCCCTCTTGTCTGCTCTTCCTCTCGTTCTTCTCAGAGTGATTACAGAAAACACAAGGAGTGAAGAAAGCTGACCAGGTCTTTGGCAGCTCCATCTCCCAACATACCAGGATGTGGCTTAGCCTGGTCTCTTTACCAAACCAGGCCAATAAATGTTGAACTACACATGCAGTTCAAACCAGGTGAGACTGCAGGAAGGCAGGGGCAGAATAGGGGCCTCGAGGCTGCTTTCTAGTCCACTTGAGGCCTGTTGATCTCTGTGGACCACGGTCTTCATGGCAACCCATCTCAGTGAACAGTTGGAGTCTGTTTTCAGACACAGCAAATAATTTACCTGCTGAATGGCCACACTGACCATGGCTCATGTGTCCCCACTGAGTGTTCTTGCTGACCATTCCTCCCACTCCATCTTCATCAGGCAGTAGGCATGCTTACGTGTCTTCAGTGTGAAGGTTGTGTATGTGTGTGTCCTGACTCTAGAGAGAATCTCTTTCTCTTCTAGATAAGAGTTGGGGAGCGGGTGTGTAAATAGTGCACCTGATCCCACACAGCTCATTAATAAAAATGCCAAGAATTCAACCTGCTTGTGGCTCTGGGTGATCAATGTAAGGATGCAACTTCCCAGTGTCACCTTCTGTTACAGTCGCTCAGACACACAGGACCATAAACAGCCCAAACAGGCCATTGAGTGCGATGGAAAGGCAGTACTGAGAGTGATCAAAAGACATGATGATTACGCTCTCTCAGTCACATGTTTACCATAAGCCTGGCCACGTCACTTGGTTGATCCAGCCTGCTACCTGCTCGTTTCAAGAAAGTGAAATATTAAATATTGCTCTTAACCGGTTAGGAGCTGAGATCTTTCCAAGATGCTCTCAGCTGGAAAGAGCAACAAGGAAACAGCCTAGCCTACAAAGTCTTAACAGGTGCACCTGGTAACCTGAGTTCAGTTACCTGCACTCACACAGGGAGGCTCCCAACCACCTGTAACCCAGCTCCAGAGGATCTGACACTCTCTTCTGGCCTCTCTGGGTACCAGCACACATGCGCACACATGTGCACACACACAGACACATACAGATACACACACAGACATACACACACAGACAAATACAGACACACACAGAGACACATACAGATATACACACAGACAAATACAGACACACACAGAGACACATACAGATACACACACAGACATACTCACACACACACACAGACACATACAGATATACACACAGACACATACATACACAAACAGATACACATAGAGACACACACAGACACATACAGAGACACACACACCTATGTTTTAAAAAATATGTCCTATTCTTTTTTCTTTAGATGTATTTTATTTATTTTTATGTATATGAGTACACTGTAGCTGTACAGATGGTTGTGAGCCTTTATTGTGGTTGTGGGGAATTGTATTTAGGACCTCTGCTCCCTCCGGTCAACCCCACTCCCTCAGTCTCTGTTTGCTCTGGCCCAAAGATTTAATTATTATTCATAAGTACACTGTAGCTGTCTTCAGACACACCAGAAGAGGGCGTCAGATCTCATTACAGGTGGCTGTGAGCCACCATGTGGTTGCTGGGATCTGAACTCAGGACCTTCGGAAGAGAAGTCGGTGCTCTTAACCGCTGAGCCATCTCTCCAGCCCACTATGTCCTATTCTTGAACAAGTAAAATAATTGACTTCCATTTTATCGTCCATATCAGTGAGAAACTGTATAGGCTTGTTGTATCAGCACTCTAGAAGCTGAAGCAGGGGGATGGTGAGTTTGAGAGACTTTCTCTGTCTATCTCCTTCTGTCTGTCTCTCCGTCTGTCTCTGTCTCTCTCTTTGATTCTCTTTCTGCGTGTGTTTGAGACAGGGTTTCTCTGTGCAGTCCTGACTGTTCTGGAACTTTCTCTGTAGACCAGGTTGACCTGGAACTCCTAGGGCTCTACCTTCCCCTGCCTTCCAAGTGTGGGAGTAAAGGTTTGTCCCATCCATGTGCCCAGCCTAGAGAGTCTCTCTTAAGAACAGCAATGGTGTCTTGTTTTAAGATACCTGGAGGTTGAGATTACCACTCCAAGAGGATTGTATCTGCTTTTTCTTGTTACTTAAGAACAGCTTGGGGCTATAAGCAGATGTGGCAAGAATGAATTTACAGGATGTGTCTGTAACTAGTGATTGTTTTTGTGAGTAACAGTGACTTCTTTAGTAGTTAGCACTCTGAACAGGAAAAAGCAGAACCACAGAAGAGCAAGGCGGACATTGTGTTAAGAGAATCCTAGAACATCCTGCACGTCTCTCAGGATTGCGAACTCACTGGTTGTTTTGCAGCAGGAAGCTAGGAGGTGTGGCTCCACTCTGAGGAGTACCACAGTGTATGAGCTTCATCACACAAGAACAAAACCAAAATCCAAACCGGGGCTTTCGAGGGGGCTCCTTGCTTGGTGGTGGTGGTACATCAACTGAATCCCAACACTCAGGAGGCAGAGTTAGTGGATCATTGTGAGTTTGAGGCCAGCCTGGTCTACAGGGTGAGTTCCAGGACAGCTAGGGCTACACAGGAAAACCCTGTCTCAAAAAAAAAAAAAAAATCCCCAAAAGAACAAAAGATAAGAGCTCCTTGGATGAGGGAGTGGCTCCATGTCTAGATTTTTACCTGAGTAGTAGTTTTCCCCAACTTCCAGCATGAGGGAGGTCACACCTGCTCTTCTGTCCATATGTGTTTTGTTTAGCCAATGAAAGGTGAGCCCGAATACAAGCTTCCCACCATCGAGCTACACGGACAGCCCAACAGATACTCTTTATTGAGTACTTCCTAGATCAGGTGGTGTCTGAAGCACTTATGTGACATCGTCATTCTCCTTCTTGCCCCTTTCCTTCAAATTCCTATTAACTTCTTCCAGTGCTACATAGAAACTCTAATTAATATATAATATTATATTATTTTATATATTTCATGTTATTTCTATATATTAATAACCTATATATTATATTTTATATATTTACATATTATATATTTTATAAAATCAAATTAATTCGAGACCACCAAACAATAGATCTTCTAAAACAGATTATAGATCTCCAGAGTGCCTACATTCTAAATGTCTGAAGTCTATAACCTCTTCCAAAGGGCTTTTTGCTAAATGCTTTTACCTATACCCATCGAATGCTGATCTCTGGGGCAGAGCCTGGATGCCTTCTTTTTCTTCCCCTCCCCCTCCCTCACCCCCTCCCCCTCTTCCTCTCCCCCATCCCCCTCCTCCTTCTTCTCTAAATTTACCACCTGACAAAAACAGTGCAGTGAAGGCTGAAATCCACTAGCTTGGTTCATATGCTGGTACAACATGGTCAAGCCAGCACCTGACAGGAGCCAACCCTACACTAGTGACTGTGGACTGGAAGAGTTTCTCATCTCACTGGCAGTTAGAATAGCAGATGGTGGTGTGCCCTCCCTGTGGATAAGAAGCAGCTAGCTCTGAGCATTCAGTTTAAGAAGATACTGGAAGTCAAGGAAGCCAGAGCCTTGAGAGGAGCTTGAGTTGTATCTGTCCAATTAGGACAGTCATTTCAGACCTTGCGATGCCCTGGATGATTTCTGCTGTCTTCCCTCTCATCTAAGTCAGGATGGTTGGCTGTAAAACCATCAAGTGTGCACACTCCATCAAGAGAGGGGACCAGCCCCCTGCCCTCTGGCAAGCATGGTGGCATCCCAGAGAAGGAATGGATGTGGGGGAGAGAGACTTGTCTCCCACTCTGGTCCTGGAACCCCTCACACATTAAGTAAACAAACAGCCATTCGAGTCTCTTTGGAGCTCTGGAGGAAAGATGAGAGTCAGCGTTGTGGTGGCTTTAGAACAGAGAATCACAGAGAACTGCATTTTGTCTGTTGCCTTTACTTAAAACTGCATTTGAATAAGTCAGTTTGAGCGATCAAAAACAATGTGGATCGTGGGGAAGGGAGATGTTTGTTTGCTGTACAAACATGGGGTTAGAGCATCTTCGTGGTCTGAGGCACAGGACTAAAAGACAGAAAGATATGTGAGCTAAGGAATCCCACAGCCTGTGAGTCACGGAATCTGCCCCAAGAAGCCGCAATGAGCAGTGACTGAAAGCTTCAACGTCAGACCGTGAGGACAATCAGAAACACAGCTGGGACGGTTCCTGTATTTGTAAATAAAGAACAACTGAGTTGACTGTCCCTGGGAGCTCTATGGAACCCTGGGCGGTGGTGCCCTTGGCGGCGTGCGTGACCTTGCCTTTACGTATGCTTTATGTACTGACACGAAGGGAGATCTCCTTTGCATGCAGCAAGACCTAGGTGCAGAGCCCCCCACCCTCGTTCTATTAACCTTTTGGTCCTTGGAGAAGGAGACGTCTGCTAATGACAAAGGGAGTAAGCAGCAAGGGGCGGTGGTCTTTCCACCCCAAGACCCCTTTGTGCCCAGCATGGGCTGGAGTCAGGGAGGAGGCAGGCTCGCTTCAGGCCGACGGCCCCTGCAGGGGGCAGTTCAGAGAGGTAGAGAACTGAGAGCGATCTAAGCAGAGACAGTGGCCCAGGCTTCTTAACCTTACTCTGGGTTTGCTTAGCGCCTGACAAAGACGTGCATTGTGAAGAATGGGGCTGAATCTTTCTTCTATGCTTTTAAGCAAAGCGGCGCTGCTTTCTCTAGTCTTAGAGGGAGAGGAGAGAACTAAAAAATCTTCTTTTCCATGCACAAGGCTCTTTACAAACACCTTCACTTAAAACCCAGCCATTTTGTGATCTAACCTGGCCATTATTGGTCCCCTTTTATAGCAGTGATCTGAAAGGTGAAGTGACTTTTCTATACATCAAGGCCACAGCGGGGCCACATTTCAAGCCTAAGTGTGCCTGGTTCTAGAACCTTCTCTCTGGGTCTCAGTATATACAACACAGTCTCCCCTGCTCTTTTCTTCTTTTGCCCATTTGAAAGAAGAAAAATATTGTGATGGGGTGGATAGGTCAGCGTTTAAGAGCACGTGCTGATCTTTCAGAGGACGGAGGTTTGGTTTCCAGCACCTCACTTGGGCTGGCTCCAGTCCCAGGACAATCTGATGTCCTTTTCTGACCTCCACGGGTACCAGGTATGCTTATGACACATAAACATACATGAAGCAAGACACCCAACTACATAAAATGAGTAAAGTTGAAGCTGGTAAATAAGTAATTTTAAAATTAAAAAAAAAATGTGTCCGTGTGCACATACAGAGGTCAGGGGACAACTGAGGGAAGTTGGTTCTCTCCTCCCACCTGTAGGGCTGGGCTTCTCTGCTGGTTTCTGTGTAACCTAAGCTGTGATAGCACCTGCCTTTAAACCCAGCACTGGGCAGGCAGATCTCTGTGTTCGAAGCCAGCCTGGGCTACACAGAGAAACCCTGTCTCAAAAAAATAAAGGCATTTTTTAAAGGTGATATATTATTCCTTAGAAAGTTAAAAATCAGACTGGGTTTCACTCCTGAGTTCATATCAGAGGCAACTGACAACAGAGTATGAACGAGGCATCTGTATTTGTGCTCATAGCAACATTATTCACAATCGATTGCATGCAGATAAACAACCCAACTGCCCACCACGGAAACATGAAGGGAGCTTTCATAGGCTGGTGAGAGGGTGACGGTGCTTGCTGCTGAGCCTGACACCCCCAGGGCCCACATGGTTGAAGGAGTGAACTGATTCTACATATTATCTGCTGACCTCCTCCCTGTGTGCTCGGCAGTACCCTCCTCCCAGCAAATAAATGCATGCTTAAAAAAAAAAAAAAAAAAAAAAAAAAAAAGGTTGTCTTAGGGGGAAAAAAACTAAATAAAAGGAAAGAAAGATTCAATCCTCAGGACAAACAAAAGGAGCAAAATGCAGTGTGAACATAATGGGATTATATTATATTATTATCCAACCTTGGAAAGTCTTGCCAAGTGCTACAACATGGGTGGATGCTGCAGGCACCACGCCGAAGAAATAAGCCAATCACAGAAAGAGAAATACTGTGTGATTCCTGTCAGATGAAAAGCCAACCGGTTGCCGGTTGCCAGGGCTGAAGAGGAGGGAGCCACCATTTCATCTTACGAACATCCATTTTGGAAATTTGAGAAGGGTTCTGAGCTGGGTGGTAGAAATAATTGGCCACATGAATATACACCATACAACCAGACTACGTGCCCTTAAACCGCACTGAGATAACAAATGTTGTGCTACATTCTTTTTTTTTCTTTTGCCACAGTAAAAATATGTCAATAGTAAGTGCATGTTCCCTAAGGATGTGAGCAGGAGGCCCTCTCTGCAAGTGGAGCTGGGAACTTGCCAGGTGAAGTTTGTCATCCTTTTTCTCTGGACTTCTTTGGGCAGTGATTCCGCCTCTAGCTTTGTTGGTTCTGGCAAACCTGGCTTGGGAAGCACAGTGTGGTCAGCTGTCTCAGGTAGAACACCAGAGCGACCGGGCTGAGCCCGCACTAGCCACAGGGAGAAGGGAAGCTGGAACAGCCAAGAGAAGCTGGCCCACCAAGCGAACCTCCAGCCGCAGCCTTCTGGGACCTTAGGTCTCTCTGAAGTCAAGCCAAGGAGGCAGAGATACCCACAGTGAGTGGCTACATACCCGAGGGTTCTATTCCTGCCAGCTCAGCCGGGCAAGGATCAAAATATTCAAGAGGAAAAATCCTGCCTTGGACTGAGCATGTGCAGTTTTCCTGCCACTTCCTAAGCAACATGGCATTACACAGCCTTGCACTGTAGAATATTACGTCCCTAGGAACTTTTTAGAGATCGTATGCATGTGCAGCAGGATGTGAGTTGGCTACATACAAATACTAGGATATTTTATGTAAGGGACTGAAGCATCTGAGGCTTTGGAACTGGCAGGGTGTTAATTGAGGGGTTCAGAAACCATCACCAGGAGTGACGCCAGGTGAAGCATCGCTGACTTCTAACAGGACTTATTCTGCCAGAATGTAGCTTCCACAGAATGGGGCAGCTCCTGAAACCAAGCTCTCTTAGCCTGTGATCCCACCCCCACCCCAGCCAGTTAATTGGCAAACATCACAAAGAGCTGTTTCTGAGGACAATTATCTGTCATTATCCATATATTACCTTACCCTTTTAATTAGATGATAATGCCCAGGGTAAACAAAGCTTGCTCCCTGGCTCCAAGTGGGCACAAAGTTGAGCCTTTCCCCTTTGCAAACTTCTTCATCCCAGCAGGGTTCTTTGCACCAAATTTACTCCTGTTCTCAGAGCGTGGAAAAAGTAAACACCGGTTTGTTTAGTGTCTGCCCTACAGTTTCTTTGGACCAAAATGCAACACAGTGCCAGAAGTGAGCCCCAACATCCTTGTCTCAGGCTACAAGTGAGGGAACATGAACACTAAGGGAAGTAGGGGAAGCAGACAGGAACCAAGAGAAAGACCCCACAGGCTTATAACCAGACACTCGAGAAGGGGAATATTTGGCCTATTTTACATTGATTTCTATGTCCTTGGGAAGATAGGGATTTTAAAATTCATGTTAAATTTTAGCTAAGTTGGTTACAGAGTCCAGGTTGGATTTTCACAGTTACATTGAATTCTGATATAGAGACTTTATATTTCATTTCTGAAGTCAAGATGTGAAGACACACACACATCAGGGACTTAGAAATACTTATACATTAAAAACAAAACAATAACAAGAAATCACATACATATGTGTGTGCATGTTCATGCATGTATGTTGTATCTCTGTGTGTGTGTTGTCCCTTAATGAATCTTATGAAGCAGTCTAGTGAGAGACTATGTATCTTGCGGGAATGTGTCAATCACTTCTCAGGGTGCAGGCCCTCACCGGACACTACCTGCTTGTCTCTAAGCTACCTCCTAGCATACAGGGATCAGGGTGTAGGCATATCTACCATCTGGGTTTGGGATGGCAGGGGTGTCTCCACACCCACTTATTGGAACAAACACTTCCTCCTATTGAATCCAAATGTTGCTTTGAGGTTAAAATTAGGCAAGATTTATCAAGTAGCTTAAAGAGGTAGGACAGAAAGGAGTTTGAAACAGAAGTGTTAAGTGCTTCTGTTAGGAGTAGCTACTGTCTATTTCAACAGTGAAGAAATAGGAAAGAGGAAAATACTCACAGCACAAGTAGCTTCAAAACATCTTAACGCATACGTCCTCTGACTTCATGTACCTGCTGCGGAAAACCACCACCCACAACAAATAACGGTAATGCACACAGGCTTGAGTTGACTGGTGAATATTGCACGTAGAAATCTTTCAATGTACATGGTTTTTATTTAATCCACAGGAAATTCAGATTAGAGTAGACTCCTGATCTACAGGACCTGGGTCTTTTATCTTATGATGTGGCAAAAATAGTTGACCTCAAGTCTTTAAAAGAGGGAGAGATTCTGGGTGGTGGTGGCACACACTTTTAATCCCAGCACTCAGGAAGCAAAGGCCGGTGGATGTCTGTGAGTACGAGGCCAGCCTGATCTACAGAGTGAGTTCCAGGACAGCCAGGGCTACACAGAGAAACCCTCTCATGGACAAACAAAAGAAGAAGGTGGGGGAGGGGGATGTTTCAGCTTGTACTTTCAGATGCACAGTGTCTTGACAGGAGCACACACACACACACACACACACACACACACACACAGTGGGGGGGTGGTGCAGGGGAGGGGAAACCTGTGCTAGATGACCTTTGTTGTATTACTAGGGTTCTCTCCTGGAAAAACACCAACAGAATGAGCATCTACCACGAAGTAGATTATTGGGTTGCCTTGTACGGACTGAGTAGCCCAGAAATGCCTGTGTGTATCCCCTAACCCCACCCCATACTGGAGAGTCTGGAAACCAATAGACACGGTTCCAGAGGCTGAGATGTGGCAATCCCAATCTGGCGCTGAAGACCCAGAGGATTCCTGGAGAGCGGCTGCCCTGGGAGGTGACCCTAAGAAATAACCTCCTAGACCCTTCCAGGGGTGGATCTCTGAGCTGATCCAGTCAGATGAGCATCGAGATGAAACATCAAGTCTCCAGGTCCCTGCCCCTATTCTTTCCAATCCCATGCCTCAGTTGTGGGGACCACTGGGGAAGCTGGGTTAAGCTTGGAACAGTGGAGTTCTCTAAACAACGTATAATGTCTTTATTTCTGTAGAGAAATGAGATTTCTTTCTTTCTTTCTTTTTCTTTTTCTTTTTTCTTTTTTTTTTTTTTTTTTTTTTTTTTGGTTTTTCGAGACAGGGTTTCTCTGTGTAGCCCTGGCTGTCCTGGAACTCACTTTGTAGACCAAGCTGGCCTTGAACTCAGAAATCCGCCTGTCTCTGCCTCCCAAATGCTGGGATAGAAATGGGATTTCTTATAGTGTGTCCAGTTTCCCCTTCGTTAATGATGAAGGTGCGGTGTAAAAAAAAGATATTAGAAAAGCGTATCAAGAGCTGGAGAGAGGCTCAGTGGTTCAGGGCACTGACTGTGCCCCTAAAGGTCCTGAGTTCAATTCCCAGCAACCACATGGTGGCTCACAACCATCTGTAATGGGATCTGATGCCCTGGTCTCTGAAGAGAGTGACAGTGTACTCACATACATACATACATACAGACATACATCTTTAAAAAAAAAGAAAAGCATATCAATGATAAATGGCAGCTGTAGAGTCCGAGGAGACACCGTGAGGGAGGGGTAGCAGGGACAACCTACCTTTGCCTAAGTCCTTATTGCCATGCCATCCCCGTGTCCACGATGATGGGATTTTTTTTAAGTAAATGAAATTTAACTTGGAGTATGTGTCTTCATTTTTTTGTTTTTTGTTTTATTTATTTTATTTGCATAAGTACACTGTAGCTGTCTTCAGACACACCAGAAGAGGGCATCAGATCCCATTACAGATGGTTGTGAGCCACCATGTGGTTGCTGGGAATTGAACTCAGGATCTCTGGATGAGCAGTCAGTGCTCTTAACCTCTGAGCCATCTCTCCAGCCCATTTGCCTTCATTTTAAAAATTCATTATGTATGTCCACAACACACACTCCTGACCACTTTTCATTGCCACCTTCCAGGTGACAAGGAAGCCTATTCTGCTATTGGAGAGACAAGGAGTCCCTAGGGTTGCTTGGCAGGGCTGGCCGCCCCTCTCACTCCCTACCCAGACTGACCTTCCAGTGGCTAAAGTGCCACCAGTTGTAGAGAACAGAAGTGGGGGTTATGCTGGCTGCAGACTGATTCTGCAAGTTGCCTGAGGCAATCCAGGTAGCCTGTGACTCACCAGTGCTTGCTCCTAGATTCCCAGAAGAGTTCTATTTCCTTAAATTGTCTTTGATTACTGACCTTCTAGAGCACAGACAAGTACAGATACGCACACACACACACACACACACACACACACACACACACACTTACACATGCACACAGGCACGCACTCTTGTGCTCATAGTCTGTGCTGGGGATAAAACTGCTCTGTCAGACAGGGAAGCGCCCTCCTGCTAGGATGCAATTCTCCAGTCAGGTTCCAAAGAAGCAAGGCTTTGGTGGGAGTCTGTAGGTGGGCGGATACTTGGGAAATTCCTAACAGTAAAGGACACGAATAGATAGCTGAGAGAAGAAACAAACAACAAACAAAAACGCCAAAAAGGTTAGTTCAGTTAGAATGGTGAAATTTCCCCAAGACTTTCATCTTCCTGACACTAGTCAGGAAGGGAAAAAAAATGATTTCATTTTTATGATTAAAAACTAAAATAAAGTTGTAATCAGAAGGGATGGCTCAGCAATCAAGAGCATTGAGGACTCTTCCAGAGGACCTGGGTTCAATTCTTAACACCCACAAGGCAGCTCACCACTGTCTTTAGCTCCAGGTCCAGGATCCAGCACTTTCACACAGACATTCATGTAGGCAAAACACCAGTGTACAAATGATCATTAAAAAGAAGAAGAGGCTGGGCGTGGTGGCGCACGCCTTTAATCCCAGCACTTTGGAGTTAGAGGCAGGCGGATTTCTGAGTTCGAGGACAACCGGGTCTACAAAGTGAGTTCCAGGACAGCCAGAGCTACAGAGAAACCCTGTCTCGAACCCCCCCCCCAAAAGAAGAAGAACAATAATTATTTTAAAAAATCCAAACAAAACCTTTTCATAAGAAAAAGAGGCCTGTTGGGGTCATGATTTTGATCCCAGCACTTTCGAGGCAGAGGCAAGGGAGCTCTGAGTTTGAGAACAGCCTGGTCTACAGAGTGATATTTTCCTCACGGTGCTGTGATCGTTCCTGGCTTCAGCAATTCCTTTTCTTCCCTGAGTGAAGGGAACAGGCTCCTCCGAGGGGATTCTGGGAAAACGCCGCGCCACTGATCTTTCCCAGAGTGCCTAGAGATGTCAGTCGGGTCTTTGATGGCTTTTGCCCCGTCTCTTCTCCGTCTGCCAGGCTTTCGAGATGACTGAAAGCATGGGGCAGTTTTCCTGAGGCTGCAGGAGGTGCGAGTACCAGCCTAACAGGTGGGCAGAGGCCCAGACAGCGGAAGGAGGCAGAGGATTTCCAGAATTTCTGAGGCCATGAACGGTCCCTGCATCATAGATTACCGATCACAAAAGGACAAGCGTGTGGAGAACAGAGGTGTTTTCTAAGTCCCAAGTCCTCCCTGATTCTTCAGACCAATGAGTATTACAAGCAAAGAGAGTCTTGAGGATCGCTGGGCTCCTTTCTGGCTCCTGCAGAAATGTATACTCAGCCAAGAGAGAAGCCACTGTAGGCCATACTTGGAGCTACAACAGTGGGAACTGTACCAGGGAGGAAGGATTACCGGGGCCTCTTGAAGGCTTACCAAATGTGGACACGTTTCAGAGTTCATTCAAAAACACAACAAAACTCTTTGAAAGAAATACTAAGACAAAACATGTGTAACAATGTGCAATACAAAGGTATGTGTGCACTCGGTCACATCAAATCCTTTCTTTTTGTTTTGTTGTTGTTGTTATTTTGTTTTTCTTCCAAGACAGAGTCTCACTATGTAACCCAGGCTAACCTGGAACTCTGAGATCCACTTACTTTTGCACCATGCCCAGTACCTTACCTCCCATTCTTTAACTCAAGATTTTTGGCTGACTGACTCACACTTGTGATTGAAAAGATCTTAAACTTTTCTCATCGATAGCCTTCAACCCTAACTCAGAACATACTGGACCTCATGCAAATGTCTCCATGCGTGGAGCAGCATGGGTGGATTTGGGCAGTCAGGGTTAGGAAAGCAGATCTTGGTTTGTAGAATTGGTTGCTCTACCTGTACTGAGAATTGCTGAAGGTTTCAAACAGGGAAGGGGTGTTAGCTGCTTGTTTTTCCACGTTGAGACATTTTCAAGAGCTTGAGACTTCAACAATATATTTACCTCATTAAAAAACAGAGGGAACACTTTGTCCTATAGAACCCTGCCATGGTCTCTCAGTTCTCCTTTGGCATTTCATCTTGGGTAAATGTCATCTTTCTTCTGTTTCTTTATAGTTGATTAAACCATCAAAGCAATGATAATAATAATGACTCCCCAGATCAAAAGAGCCACTCTGGTCAGCGGGACACACGAGGGACATTCACATGGAGGGTGGCAGTTGAGAGAATGAAGGTGATCTGAGGGCCGGAGCGAGCAAAACTGGAGTGAGCAGGGGCAGAAAAAAAAAAGGTGCTCTGACTCCCCAGTGCCTCTCAGACTGAGTTACTGCTAAGGCCTTATCCAAACTGTGGTTCCGCTGTAAAGCCATATATATTTTTTTTAAATTGATTTATTTACGTATTTTATGCTTAATGGGGGGGGGGGTGTTTTGTCTACACCAGAAGAGGGCATCAGAAACCATGAGGCCACAGCTATAGAAGGTTGTGAGGTGCCATGTGGGCTCTGCTAATGAATTTAGGACACTTCAAAGAGCAACCAGTGCTCTTAACCACCGAGCCACCATCCTAGCTCCATGAAACCTTTGTTTGTTTGTTTGTGTCTCTGTCTGTTTAGAGACAGGACCTCACTGTGTAGCTCTGGCCTTCCTGGCACTCTCTGTGGGCTGGCCTTGAACTCACAGAGATCTTCCTGCCTCTGCCTCCAAGTGCTGGAATCAGAGGTGTGCATCACCACACCCAGCTTTTAAAAGTATTTTATTTTAGAGATAAGATCTCTCACACTGACAGCATTTTTGGGCTTCTTGCTCCCTTTCCATTTGGCTTGCTGCTTCCTGGGTCTTGTTGTTATATATTTTCTCGATATTCTTCCTGGTTTCCCTGGAACAATTCAGCAAGCATTGTTGTTATTGAAAAGTTCAAGGACTGGAGAGATAGCAGAGCAGTTAGGAGTCAAAGGATCCAGGTTTGATTCCAGCATCCACATAGCGGGTCACAGTAGTATATAACTTGATGTGTATATATATGTGTGTGTGTTTGTGTATAACTTGTACTATATAGTTTGATGTCTTCTGGCTTCTGCAGGCTTCACAAACATGAGTGATGTATGGACAAATATGTAGGTGAAACATGTACACACATAAATAAAATATATCTTTTTTGTTTATTTTTTTTTAAGACATGGTTTTTCTTTTCTTTTCTCTTCTCTTCTTTTCTTTCTTTCTTTCTTTTTTTTCCCCCTTTCTTTTGGGTTTTCAAGACAGGGCTTCTCTATGTAGCTCTGGCTGTCCTGGAACTCACTCTGTAGACCAAGCCGGCCTCAAACTCTGGGATCCATCTGGTCTGCCCCAAAAGTTCCAGGAGTAAATGAATATTCCACCACTGCCTGGCTCCAGCTCCATTTTATATCTTAAATGTCTATTTATTTTTTTAAAAAGATTTATGCATGAATACACTGTTGCTGTCTTCAGACACACCAGAAGAGGGTATCAGATCCAATTAACAGGTGTAAACCACTTTGTGGTTGCTGGGACTTGAACTTAGGACCTGTGGAAGAGCAGTCAATGCTTTTAACCGCTGAGCCCATGTCTATTCATTTTTGTAAAGCTCTCTGGTATTTGACTTGTGTATAGGGTTTCATTATGTAGCTCTGGCTGTTCTTGAGCTCACCCTGTAGACCAGGCTGGCCTCAAACTCAGAGATCCGCCTGGTCTGCCTCAGACGTTCCAGGAGTAAATGAGTATTCCACAGTGCCTGGCTTGAGCTCAGTTTTATATCTTAACTGTCCATTAGGGTTTTTTGTTGTTTATTTGTTTTGTTTCCTTCCTTCCTTTCTTTCTTTCTTTCTTTCTTTCTTTCTTTCTTTCTTTCTTTCTTTCTTTCTTTCTTTCTTTTTTTTTCGAGACAGGGTTTCTCTGTATAGCCCTGGCTGTCCTGGAACTCACTTTGTAGACCAGGCTGGCCTCGAACTCAGAAATCTGCCTGCCTCTGCCTCCTAAGTGCTGGGATTAAAGGCGTGTGCCACCACGCCCAGCCCATTAGTTTTTATAAAACTCTCTGGTATTTGATTGCTGTACAGGGTCTCATTATGTAGCACTGGCTAGCTTGGATCTCACTATATAGACCAGGCTGGTCCTGAACTCGTAGAGATCTGCCTGTCTCTGCCTTCCTACTCCTGGAATTTAAGGCATGTGCCACCACACCTGGCCCCACCTCTGTGGTATCTGTTTTCCGTAAAGCCGCCTTCTTCTTCTTCTTCTTCTTCTTCTTCTTCTTCTTCTTCTTCTTCTTCTTCTTCTTCTCCTTCTCCTTCTCCTTCTCCTTCTCCTTCTCCTTCTCCTTCTCCTTCTCCTTCTCCTTCTCCTTCTCCTTCTCCTTCTCCTTCTCCTTCTCCTTCTCCTTCTCCTTCTCCTTCTCCTTCTCCTTCTCCTCCTCCTCCTCCTCCTCCTCCTCCTCCTCCTCCTCCTCCTTCTCCTTCTTCTTCTTCTTCTTCCTTTCCATGTGTCCCACTCGCTTCTGGCTGCCTGTGCTCACCATGTGGTAGAGGACCTTCAGCTTTGGACTCTCTAATCTGTGTCTCTGAAGCCTCCCATCTTTCTGAAGAGATATTTCTTGTGCTATAGTGTAAGCTGGTACTCTGGGGTAGGGTGAGGGAGGGAAAGAAAAGGTCCTGACTTTTCCCACTCTCTCTCTTCTTCTCTCTTGTCTCTTCCTTCTCTTCTCTTTCTCTCTGACTGGGAACACCTACACATTAATATTTTGTTCTAGAACTTTTAGTTCATGCAAGGGAAAAATCCTCTAATCTCTTGCCTTGGGGGGCAAGGCCTGGGCGGTTGTTGTATAGCCTTGGCTCCAGGCTCTAAAGCTGTGAGGAAGAAGCTGAGTGATCGGATCAGCCTGGGTAGCTCGTGGCCTTTCACTTACTCTCCTTCTATAGATCCAGTGCTTCAGTCCCTGATGTACCAGATCTGGAGGACTTCCTCCTTCAGTGCACTGAGAATGAAGCACTATCCTGCTGCTGCCTGTGAGTGAAGGTTATGGAATGTCATCCCCTCCCCCCAACTGTGACAGCATCAAGGGCTTAGGAAGGGCTGTGCAGATGGCTCCACAGATAGACACCTTAGATGCAAAACCTGGTAACCAGAGTCCCATGCATGGAATCCACTTGCTTGGTGGGAGGAGAGAGAGAGAGAGAGAGAGAGAGAGAGAGAGAGAGAGAGAGAGAACATGGAGGTAAAATGAAGTCAGTACCACAGGATAGATGTCTCTCTGAGGAGACACATGCTGTGTAAAGACCACATACAGACTTGCAGAGAGCTCCTCAAAGGCCAAGAACAGAAGTGTTAGAAGAAACTTATTCTGCTGGCCCTGTGATGGCCTCCTGCGCTGTGAGAAAGTACATTTCTGTAATCAGGCCCCTTTGTGGGTGCTTTGCTGTGGCACCCCTGAAAAACTCATCCCAACAGAAGCCCTTCTGTCTGGGTGGGGACCCACTCACTGATCTTACAACGTTTTTGTGGGTGTGTTACTTGTGGTGTTTTGGTGTCAGGGACTGAACCCAGGGTCTTGTACATGGTAAAGATGCATCTGATGAGCTACTTCTACTTCTAAACAAGCTTTAAGATCAATTCTCATGGTATCAGCCCTTCTAGTCACCTTGACTGACCTTAAGTGACGGCAACTTGATTTCTAAGCTCTTCTGAGGTTTTATAGAATAAACAGTCCTGATCTGCAATGTGCACAGATGTTCAAATTCACATTTCTGACACTACAAAATTGATGCTTCTTCCCTTAGTTACCCTCCAGTTTCCAAGTTCTGTCATCTTTACATCTTTACATCTTCCTCTGAGTCTCATATCAGCAGGTCAGAAGACGATGTTCAGAAATCAGTTTTCTTCTACTACTGTACCAGTCTCAGGAATCAAACTCAACACGTGAGACTTGCAAAACAGCAAAGATACCACTGTCTCTGGCTTCACAGAGACTTGGTGGTGTGCTGGCTGCATCATCCTGATAGCTAATGCATAGCAGGCAGACTTGCTTGACCCAATCATCAATCAGCCTTCAAAAGCTGGGCTTTCCTACTGAAACATCTGTGCCACCAACTTCCCTATAGGAGATTCACCATTACAAACAAGGCTGGACATGGGGCTACACATCTTTGTCCCAGCACTCTGAAGGCATATCTGTGAGTCTGAGACCAGTCTAGCTTACATACTGAGTACCAGGGCAGTCAGGACTGTGTAGATAGGGAGACCTTGTTAGAGGAAGAAGAAGAGGAGAAGAAGAAGAAGAAGAGGAGGAGGAGGAAGAGGAGGAGGGGGAGGAGGAGGAGAAAAAGAGGAGGAGGAGGAAGAAGAGAGAAAGGAAGAGGAAGAAGAGAAGGAGGAGGAGGAGAAGACAAGGGTAGCATAAATACTAAATGATACTATTGAAATGGTATTTGCAACTTTAATGGATGCTAAAAATTGTTATTTAAAATATAGTAGTAATCAATGTAATTTCTCCCTTTATGGGTGATTTAAAGAAAATGTTAATTCTTTTTTTTTTTTTTTTGGTTTTTCGAGACAGGGTTTTTCTGTATAGCCCTGGCTGTCCTGGAACTCACTTTGTAGATCAGGCTGGCCTCGAACTCAGAAATCCACCTGCCTCTGCCTCCCGAGTGCTGGGATTAAAGGCGTGCGCCACCACGCCCGGCTTGAAAATGTTAATTCTTAAAATAAATTTATTGGAGACTTGTTCTTCTTGACACTTCTAATATTTTATGGAACAGATAGGTTTGATCCTAAGTGTCTCCTGAGGGCCATTCTGAACACAATACTTCTTCCTGGCTTTTATTTGAACTTTTGTTTTATTGTGGATTTTTAAAGTGACCATCAAATTCTATGCTGTGCTGAAAGTCTAGTGTTATGATAGATACCGTGGTAGGTTACAGGTTCACTTTCTATTTATATATTCATTGATTTCTGATATGCTAACTGCTCTACTTAAGGACAGTGACCAACCATCGCATAAACAAGCATAGGGCAGGAATGGATTCATCTACACAGGTAAAGTTTACAGTAGCCCAACACTGGCATACAGTGGCTGTGTGTGTGTGGCTTCATTCTGAACGCTGCACTTTGATGCTCCCCAACCTCTAACAGAGCATAGCAGGAGAAGGAGGTTCCTGCTGCAGACATAGCAGGAGGAGGGGGTTCCTGCTGCTCACCCACCTAAGCTTCAGGCTCATGGGAAGCATTGATGAATAGAGACACATTCAGAAGGAGATTGTTTCATAATCTGTGAGGCAGAAACTTTCAGATTCCTTAACTCATCTGCCAAAAGAGTCACAACAATTGGGTAATAGAGGTAGTTCCATGGTTGATAATTTCTATTATGATCATCATTATGATCACCATTCTTATTATTTTCTGTGTATAGGTGTTTTGCTTGCACAAACACCTGTGCCTTCAGAGGGCATTGGATCCCCTGGAACTGGGTAGCTGACTGTGAGCCTCCGTATGGGTGCTGGAAATTGAACCTGGCTCTTGTGCAAGAGCAGCAAGTGCTCCTGAGTAGTAATCCATCTCTCCAGCCCCATGGGGGACGTTCGAAATGATCCGCTTGACAATTTCCTTCACTCGTGCACACAGTGGTTAGTCTGAGGAAGACTAAATTATCTAATCAATGTTGAGCTATTAGGTGTCAGAAGAATCTTGATCATTATAAAACAGCAGAAGGAATGATCAGTCATGATTTTTTTTCCAGTTATAGAGACAGTGTCTTGCAGTACAGGGATGGTACCCCAGAAAGAAGCTCACAGCAACCTTCTCGCCTCAGCCTCCTGAATGTCGGGATTACAGACATATATCACCACCCCAGGCTTCAAACTGGCCACATGCACATCACAGACTGATTTTGTTTGCACAAACAAATGTGGTGGAGTTTGGCGAAAAGCTTTTTGGTTAAGTTGGAAGTGGACATATTTAAAGCTGGCAAACTGATCCACATTGGTTTCCTCCTCCAAAAAGGACAGTAAGAGATCATAAATAGGTATGTTCACAAAAACAAGGAATATGAAGGGAAAGTAAGCCAACAAGAGATTTCCACACAGCTCTGGGGATGATGGGTGCTCCTCCCGGTGGCTTCTGCTTCACCTCCTGCCCAGACTTCCTTTGGGGATGGACCATGGTGTAGAAATGTAAAATGAAATAACCTCTCTCCTCCAAGTTCCATCTGGCTGTGGCGTTTATAACAGAAACAGAACCCCAACCAAGAGTGGTGGAGGGGACAGTGGCTGAAGAGAACAGTGGGCGTCACAGGTGAATTCTCACAAAGGTTCAACCATTCTAAAAACACAGGATGACCTGAGCCTTGGAGATGCCCGAAGCCACCAAAAGGGGACTTGTGTCAAGGAGACTCGGGATCCTGTCCGGATCCTGGAAGCACAAGGGAGAATCACGAAGCTAAAATGGGGATGGGGTGGAGAGACAGCGGCAGCTGGAGCTGTTGGGTCCCTTGCTGAGTTTTTCCTCACTTGTCTGCAGACCTTTCTCTCCGTGAACAGAGAGAGTTAGGCCATAAAAATCTCCTCAGAAACTTGTAGTGGTGCCAGGTATGTTTGCTGCCTGGTGGTGGCCTTGCTGAAAGGCACTTGGTGGAAGTTACCTCTTCATGGGACTGTATCCCAGAGTCAGACAGTACACAGCTTTTCTTTGGGCTTTTTAGTTCCTAATAGGAAAGAATTTCACATTCCCTGTTCTGCCCCTGGCAGTCAGAGGGAGAAGTTAGAAAAGCACGTACTCACCATCCACAGGAAGACAGGGGACAGAGCCCTCCAGGAAAGGAAAGAGTGAGAAAGGCTGCAGGGTGGCTCACCCACACCAGGCCAGACACCATGCGCCTGCCGAATGCTCCAGAGTGCAAGAGGTCCCAGATCTCCTGATAACTACAAGCTCCAAGGGAAAGACAGCAGGCCCACCAGTGAGCAAGCCCATTCCCCACCCCCACGAGGTTACTGAAGAAGTTCTCATGACCTCATTGTACCTGGGAATGCAAAGTGAAAGGCTGCAGACAGAGGAAGGAGGTTCTGCCACGGGGGAACCAGAGCAAACTCAGAGGAAAGGGAGGCAGAGGAAGCCAAGGAAAGGCAGGGAAACCCTGTAATAAAACGACACCCTCAAAACCAGGAAAGCTAGTGTAGCCATGGCAAAGTCACAGAACTGTATTTTAAAAATAACCAAAACTCAGAGTTCTTAAAGTAGCAGAGGTGTGGTGATGAATGCCTGGGAACTGGGCAGAGGACAAAACACTTGAAAACAGCCTGGCCCACATGGCAAGGGTCAGGCCAGTGAGGGCTGCACAAGGAGACCGCCCTCCAAAGTGAAATAAAACAAAAAGAAAATACCGTAAATCCTCAAAGAAGACTCAGGGCATAGGACAAGGTGTCCCAGGATGACAGCCAATCCATAAAACAGATCATCTCCATTGGATCTGGAGGGTAGGAGCTCTGCAGGCTTGTTTGCAGGGAGAAGATGGAATGGGATATTTGGTCTTTTGGAAACTAAATTTTACAGTCACTTGGTAGATTTGTTATAGAACCATATCAGGATAGGTTCGTAATAAACTAAACAAAAGGTAAAAAAGGAAACCACCACACTACATCAGTGCTCTCTGTTGCCACTGAAACTCGACCAGATACATACTTCTTAGTCTCTAACCTGAGGAGGGACCATGATGGGGGCTGGAACTGGAAGCAAAAGAGTAGAGGAGTTAGCAGCTCATAACGAGTAGCAAGTGTTCAAACCACAACGTTGATGCATCAGGAGATGCGCACAACAGGGGGCAAGCCACAGAGCCACCCGCCCACCCACCCGGCATCGGCGGAATGTGACTGTCTCTAGAGGAGGGAAAAAGAAAGTAAGGTGCACACGGATACCGTGTTCAAACTGTGTTAAAAATATATTGTTTCTAAAAAGTACCTGTATGGGTGCTTATGTTATTATCTAAAATAAAATAGAATCGTTAAAGTCAGTTGCTAAGAGTGGAAATAAAGAACAACCAAACCTAGTGCCGTAATTTAATTCCCCCAAATCATGTGACCTGCAAAGGTTTAATACAGAAGTTGTGTCAAATCTGACAGCTCCAGTGCTCCAGTGTTGACTTGACATAAATGTGGCAAAGCTTTCCATACCCTCCTGTATTTCCACCACGCTCATGTATGGGCTAGATCCCTGTCAGAACTCCCACAAATACTTAATTCTCGTAGCAGCGATTATAAATGACACCTGGCTACTTCGCACTGTTCCGGACCAGAAGAGAACCCACACAAACAAGTCACTTTCATCCTGCGTTGTTCCCCTGGCAACCATATTAAACTGCAAGGATAAAGAGCCTTTGTAGTAGCTGCTTCTATTGAATTACAATGTAAATGTTGATGCTTGCCTAGAAATGTCAACGGGCGACAGGCTTATGGAACAGATGCAGTAGTTGTTCCGCAGCGCAGGAATCCCAGGCTGCGGAGAGATGCAAGAGGTGCGCCCGGGCCACCTTAAGAGTCTATTCAACCGAATCTCCTTTCTCCATTAAAGCCACGCCGCACTTCATAGATCCAGTTCAGGAAAGGTCGCTCGACTAGTTGAAAACTGAAAACGACCTGCTATCTTCTATGCATCAGAGCAGGAGAAGAGTTTGTTGTGGATAAGAATGCTAACAATGCAATTACGCAAGAGACCCGGCAATCCGTTCCTTTCCCACTCAGCATAGCGTAACTCTAGTTCCCTGACTCTTCTGCCCGCCACACAGTTTTCGTCCCGCGAGTGTCAAGTGGCAGGTGGTGAACTGGCCATTTGGTTCCGGGTGGCTTGTTGATTTCTGGGTTCAGCATTCTGTCGTCCTTCGGTTTGACCCACGGTACCTAGTGTCTGTAGTGGCGCTCCCCGCTCCGTCTCTCCCATCACCTCTACCCTGCCCCTAGTCAGGGAAGAAAGCCAAAAGTGGGTAGAAGTCAGCTCGCAGAGTCTCCAGCGTGCCACCGCTCCACTCAGGTAAACTTCGCAGTGAGTGACCTGCACTTGGAGAAGGGCCTTACCTGAGCGCGCCTCTGCCAATGGCAGCTCACCTGAGGGAGCACCGCAGCCAATCACCGCGCAGCTCGGCCCTCGGGCTTGTACCCTTTAGTGAAAGAATTCAGCGCCTTGCGAGAAAGTTACCTGTGGCCGCCCAAGTCCGCCACTTTGCGCTCTGTGTCTGCCCATTGCAGCGATCCGGGAGGACTCCGCGCCGCCGGGCCGCCTCCGAGCGCGGGCCCCATGTGAGGGCTCCCTCCCCCCATCCCACCTTTCCGGCTAGGTGAGGGCGCGAGCGAGCGGGCGAGCGAGAGTGGTGAGGGGGGACGAAAGCAGAATTACCTGTAGCTCTTGTTCTGCCATCTCGGGCGCTCTCACACACCTTCACCTGCACAGACTTGAAAGTCCAGTTTCACCAGAGGCTGAGGCTCCAGGAAAAGGGGAGCGAGTTCATTGGATCAAACATGTCACAAGAGTCGGACAAGTAAGTGGGTCGCACGCGCCGGCGGCGGCTGCCGCTGCCCCTTTGGGCTGATGGCAACTGGTTTGTTGTGTTTTTGTTTTTTTTGTTTTTGTTTTTGTTTTTTAAGTCGCTATTGTTGGATTTTGATTTTGTATTTTTTTCCTCTCTTTTTACTTTTTTCTTTTTGGTGTATCCAGACCCTCTCGGATTATTTCTACCCCGATTCAGGGGAGAGACCCTACTCGAACGTGAATGTTTAAAACCCGTTTTGGGGCCTTGCAAGTAAACGTGGGTTTTCTTTGCTTCCTCCCCGACGAATGAGCTCAGCTCCCACTGCCCCGACCAACGGACCCTTGGGCACTGATTGAGGTTTTGGCAGATGGTGGCGGGAGGCCTGTAGTTAACCCCCTTGCCTGGAGGTGCTCCCCAGCCTCAGACTTCCTGGGCCGGTTGGAAGTTCAGTCGACTTCCTTCGATTAGGCCAAAGGGCCTGCTGGAAAAGCGGTCTGGGCCTCTTTTGTGTGCGCTCAACAAAGGCCTTTTATGCGATTGCAGACACGGCCATCTTCCCCACTGCGGCGACCCGGGGTGCATGTGCGCCCCAGCGCGGGTCTCCGACGGGACGGAGGAGCGGGCAGGCCGCGATGGCGGGTCCGTGGGTGTGCCCGCGCCTCGCTCCTTCCCGCAGCCCACGCAGTGGCCAGTCACCTCGCGCAGGTGCGGGACAGGACCTCTCGGGAATGGGGGACTGATTTTGAGGCCGAGTACGAAGGGGTGCCCACACTTGGGCCGGTCTCCCTGCGCCCCGACGTCTCTGGCTCATACGCGTCCGGTGACCGCGCGGCCCACTGTTCGGAGGCCGCCACCTCGGGCGTGGGGCTCGATCGGCCTTCGCCGAGGCTGTCGAGGGCAAGGGGGTGGGGGAGCATGGTGGAGCACCGGGACTCCGGGCTCTCTGCGTCCTCGACCGGAGCTCAGGCCTGCCGGGAGCCGCGTGAGCCGCGGGGCGCGGGGCCTGGTCCGTCGCGGTCCCCGCCTTGGGGACGGCTTTGTGCGAGCCGGGGGAGGTGGGGCCGAGGGCGGGAGCGGGCGGGAGCGGGAGGGAGCGGGAGGTGGGTCCCGCTGCCCTCCTTCCATTCGGTGGCGACACTTCCTTCCCCCTCCTCCCGGGGCGTCCTAGGCCGGGAACTGGCTGCGTCCTATTGGAAAGGCTCAGAGGCCGCACTTTTGCTGCCCCTAGTAACTTAACCCGGCTGGTGTGGCCATTCCAAGGAGACCTTCCTGAGAGTCTTGACCGAGAAAAGCACAGGACCAGTCCCCAGGTTGAGGACCTGGAAGGGAGGAGGGCGGAGAAGGAAAGCCTGCCTAACCCGATTTTGGATGGGCACTGTCACGATGCGGCCGATGTCCAGGACGCTTGTTTTCATACTTTAAAACTTACTACTCTGTCGCCCTTTAAGATTTATCTGCGCAAGTAGATACCGGAATCGAAGAACTAGTATTAGGAACTGGGCCAGGAGCTAGAAAGTTTAGGGTTGGGAAAGCGTAGGAGATACTCCCACGCACATCTTGACCTCCACTTCAGCTCTCTTGGTAGTGGAGTTATCACCTGAGGTTGAAAACTCATATAACCCAAATCCAAGACAACAACAACGTTTGTTTTTTCGTTTTTATTTTGGTTTGTTTTGAGTTTGATGTGTAAAAGGGTGCACAGTTACTTTAATTGCACAATTAACACTCAGTTTGCTTGCTTAGTTCTGTGGCACTGCATGAGTCAAAGGAACGAAGAACGAAAGTGGATGGGTATTTATTTTCTCCAAGTTATACTTAGCACCAATAGGGATAATTTATTCACTATTGAGTCTAAGTACTGAGTACTAACAATCTGGCTTAACGAGTATGTATTACC
Organism: Mus musculus; assembly: GCF_000001635.26. Taxonomy (NCBI): domain Eukaryota; kingdom Metazoa; phylum Chordata; class Mammalia; order Rodentia; family Muridae; genus Mus; species Mus musculus. The sequence goes on from NC_000081.6 coordinate 37,235,295, forward strand.
TAGTTTTTATGGTAATGTCTATCTAGAATTACATGAGCATTTAATGAAAGTAGCTTTTATCTAGTGGTTTTCAGGATTTCATTTTGCATCCTGAGAAAACCAACTAAGGAGTTTTCTCCTTAAAACTGTAAGGAAACCAGGATCAAATGTCCCCTGCTTTCTCTGCTCAATCAGTGGGTAAGAGCACTGACTGCTCTACCAAAGGTCCTGAGTTCAAATCCCAGCAACCACATGGTGGCTCACAACCACCGGTAATAAGATCTGACCACCTCTTCTGGTGTGTCTGAAGTAAGCTACAGTCTACTTATTGTATAATAATAAATAAATCTTTGGGCTGGAGCAAGCAGGGACTGAGTGAGCAGAGGTCCTAAAAATTCAATTCCCAACAACCCCATGAAGGCTCACAACCATCTGTACAGCTACAGTGTACACACATACATAAAAATAAATAAAATTTTAAAAGAAATTAGAATCTGAGATCCTTCCCCCCCCCCCTTTATTTTTCTCTCCCCCCCCCCCCCCCCCCCCGTCAGTCTTTCTGGCTTTCCTGGCTGTGCACTCTGTAGAAGAGCTGGTTTCAAAGTCAGAAATTTGCCTGCCTCTGCAGCTGGAGTGTTAGGATTAAGATAAACTCTATTATGACCGCCCAAGATTCCATTTCTTAATGTTAATTGTCTACTATGGCCCCTGAAGGGATGGGCCGGGGTTGATGAGGCATTTGATGGTTGGGACTCATAAGAAAGTGCTTGAATACCTAGCTGAAGCTCAGGCACCTGAGCATGGGAGAGTCCAGGAGCTGGGCTTACAGTGTTTCCCGGTAAATCAATCCTGGGAGGCCTGCCTGTGTTTTCTGGAAACACTCCCCCAGAGCAAACTTTTAGAGATTAAATTCCAAATCCCAGTGAGATATAGGTAATCGTTTTAGATTGCATAGGAAGGTTTTCTGGTTAGAAAGTTTGCCTTGAAGATGGATCTTTTTAGTATTTATATCACTGTGTATATATATATATATATGTATATATATATAGTGTGTGTGTGTGTGTGTGTGTTATTAAAGCTTGTACACAGAGGTCAAGCTGTACACAACTTGTAATCGTTAGTTCTTTTCTTCTACCCGTGATTGCTGTTGGTCATGGCAGGAGCACTTTTACCCCTGAGCCATCTTACAGCCCAGAGTCAGCCTTTTGATGGTGAACTTTTCAGATTGACATGATCTGCTTTGTATGTTCTACAGTGCTGATGTTATCATTCATTAAAGCAAAGAAGAAAAAAAAAAAGGACATTTTGTCTCTGTATGCGTTTTAAAAGGCTCTGATCTCCTACCTTAACCTTTTATGACAGTTGATGATCTTTGTCAACAAGTATATTTGTAAGCAAGACTCTGTTTGATTAAGAGACTCTTCTGGGAGGTCTGGGAGATGGTGGCACACAGTTTTAATCCCAGCACTGGGGAGGTCAAGACAGGTGGATCTTCAAGTTTGAGGCCAGCCTGATTTACAGAAAGAGTTCCAGGACCGCCAGGGCTACCCAGAGAAACCCTGTGTGGAAAACCAAAACAAAACAAAAACCAAAACTGTATAAATAATCGAGAGGACACACATACGTGTGCGTATGTAATGACTGAGTCCGCATAGAGACTTCATAAGCATAACACACGGCTTCTAGTTATGCACTGCTTGCCGTGTAGTGCGCAAGCGTTACAGGAGAAGATGAAGGTGAAGGAAACATGCCGTACTCATAAGGGGCTTACACTACACTGAAGGGGCAATCCAAAAATAGACATTAATTTAAGACAGCCCTGACAAATGCCTACAAGTTACAGTAATGTTTAAAGCAGTTTTAAAAACACAGTGCAATTCATTATTGTTGTTTTAGAATTTCAAGACTGGGCATGAGAAGTGCCACAGCTCAACTCACAGCATTAATGCATTTCCCCCGTCTGCTTACTGCCATGGTCACGCTGTGTGTTTTAGCTTAAGGAGTTGGCTAGATAGATTTAGTTTAAAAATTTCCTTACTTTTAAAGCATTCATTTCCATTAAGCTATATTAAATACCCCTTAAGGTAAAAAAAAGTGCAAATACCTCATATCTCCTCTACCAGTACAAATACCTACTTTTTTTTTTAACCTCAAGTATGTTTGGATATTGGACGTTTTGATTGAGATATTGAGATTCACAAGTGAACCTCAGGGTGCTTACAAGTTAAGCATATGTTAGGAGAACAAGGCCAACCAATTGTGAAACAATCAGTTGGGCAAGGACAGATACTGTGCTGAAAGCCATATGCGAAGAGGGGTGAGGATTGAGCAGGATGCATTTCCATAGAGCAGTCAACCTCCCTGAGGCGGCCTGTGAAGGAAGAACTGAAGGAAATGAGGGGCCAAGCCTGCAAGATAGAGGTTTCACAGGGAAAGTCTGGAGGTGCGCATTCAGAGGAAATGAATGGAACCAGTTCTCTGCTAATTCAGGCACCTGCTCAATAACAAAATTATGCTTGAATAGGGTGGTCAAGAAGTAACCAGTGTGCCGGGCAGTGGTATCGCAAGCCTTTAATACCAGCACTTGAGAGGCAGAGGCAGGTGGATTTGTGAGTTCGAGGCCAGCCTGGTCTACAAAGTGAGTTCCAGGACAGCAAGGACTATACAGAGAAACAAAACAAAAAAAGTAACCAGTGAGTACCCAGGGGGTAAAAGAAACCATCAGTTTGCCTCCTTTCCTAACATGAACAGGGTTAATGCCGAGAGGTCCAATGCTCTGTTCCTTTACAGGGGCTAAATTGTGCATTCTTGTTATAGCAGAGTGGATAAATGTATACACAGTAGAGAAGCCCTGGGTTAGAGCTGACTGGAAAGGACAGTCAGTGTACAGGGGGTATGTGTTAGACACCCCCTTATCTCCCGACTTGGAATTTAGCCTACCACAGTCTTGTACACCTCTGACCTGTCACATCAGCCTGTGCAAACAAGACTGCCTTCTCCTCTCCCCCTTGCTCTCATTCAGCTTCTGCAAGCTGCATCCATCAGAGGAGTTGGACTTGTCACACGCACCTGGAGGAAAACAATGCAGACTGCTTTAATTGGCATCCCGTCACCCACCAAGTGAACTGACACTCAGGCAAGACTGGTTTACCGAAATCAATCATAAAACATTGGACAACACTACCAAAGTAGAGCAAAAAAAAAAAAAAAAAAATCTGTGAATAAATTATGTCTGTGCTTAAGAATAGGATTCCACATAGCAATTCTTGATATCTCTGATTGCTCAAACAAACAGAGCACCCTAGGCCACTGATAAAAGCCCTCGGAGGTGGCCCTTTGTTTCTCTAGATACAGCCCATTCTTCTGTGCATAAGCTTTGACCCAGGTTTTATTTGATGATTGGGTTAATTATAATTCTTTCAATGACCACTTTACACAATAAATGCAAAATCTGGAACTTTTTAGATGCTAACCGATATCCAAGTGAAAGGAAACAGACTCCTGCTTTTCCTTAGGCTACCTCTGGAGGGGCTGCTGCTGGTAAGATTTCACCGGGATGCAAGAATTCCTAGGCTTCCGCCCAAGGTTGTTTGTGTTCATTGTTTTGCTAAACTGTGACAACTTAGGGAAGCACGCGTGTTGTGGTCATTTTGACAGCTCACCTGTTTACAGAGCTGCTAGAGGCCTGTTTGAAGTCTTCCAAGCTTTTCCCCACTGGGTCCAAGGCTGGACTGGGGTTAGAAACGCAACTGTCCTTCTTTGGTTTAACATTGTAGCTTCTCCTGAGGGCTGTGGCTTCTTTGAATTGGGATTCCATCTTGCAGCTCAGAGTTCCCGTGGGATGTTGGTCCTTGCTGAAACAACTGGGCCAAGAAAAGGATGCTGTAGGTTTCTTGTTTCTTTTTCTTCTTTCTTTCTTTCTTTCTTTCTTTCTTTCTTTCTTTCTTTCTTTCTTTCTTTCTTTCTTTCTTTCTTTCTTTCTTTCTCCAGGACTCTTGAAGTATGACCATAAGATAATGCTGGAAACAGACAACAAAGTCCAGGCTACCTAAATGGGCCCAAAGCCCCTTTAAGAAGGACTGAAAATGACACAGCCTTTATGTAGCTCAGGCTAGCCTTGAATTTGAGGTCTCTTGCTTCAGCCTCTAGTGTGGTTGGTGCTGAGTTGCCTGTGGGCATCTCGGCCAGGTGTAGCATTGAATATAGTAAGTAAAGGGCAAATTTGGGAAAGTAGCTAGTTAAGTCAAGCAGAAAGAAGCAACTGAACCAAAGCCAAACCAAGAACTCAGTCAGAGATGGGCGTTTGGAAGTCTGTTCAGAGAAGATTTATTCTGAGGCCTGCATTGTTACATCTACTTGTGAAGAATTCTTAGATAAGCCAGGTGGTTGCCTCAGCCCCTTTAGGACTCTGGTCCAGGCATATTTTTTCCTTTTTCTCTCCTCCCTTCTTCCTTTTCCTTACTTCTCCTTTTGCTTTTGTTTTTTTAAAACGAAAGTCTCACATAGCTCAGGCTAGCCTCAAACTCACGAGCTAGTGATCCCCTTAAACTCCCACTCCTGCTTCTGCCTTTGGAGTCTCCAGATATCTAGTGTACATTTCTGATTTATTTTTTTGTTTTTCAAGACAGGGTCTCTTTCTATAACCCCGGCTGTCCTGGAACTCTGTAGACCAGGCTGGCTTCAGAACTCAAGAGGTCTATCTGCCTCTGCCTGGGATGCTGGGATTAAAGGCGGGCATCAGTGTGCTGGCGACTGTGATGGTTTTGTAATGAGCTTTTGGCTGGATGTTCTTTTTCTTCCCACTTGCCTGAACATGGTGTTTTCTTTCCTCCTTTCTCATTTATCTATTTATTTATTTATTTATTTATTTATTATACATACGTACACTGTAGCTGACTTAAGATGCACCAGAAGAGGGAATCAGATCTCATTACGGGTGGTTGTGAGCCACCATGTGGTTGCTGGGATTTGAACTCAGGATCTTTGGTAGAACAGTCAGTGTTCTTACCCGCTGAGCCATCTCACGAGCCCCCCTCCGTCCTCTTCTTCATCGGCCTCCTTAACACCCCTTATTATTATTTCTCCTATATTAACCTGGTGAGCACCTGAGTCTTAGTAGATGTGTTTGCTCACTCACATTTATGAACCTAAGCAGCCCATCCTCATCACCCCTGCCACGCCATGTGTGGTCACGTGATGGCAGCAGGTCTTGCCCTGTCTAACTTAAATGCGTTAACTTTAATGCTGAGGGGAGGAGAGAAGGGGAGGGGGATTTATTGGGGTTCTCACTAATAATCCCTGGCGCCCATGTTGGGGTGTCTTCACAGCCTGTATCATCCCAGGTGGTGGTACCCAGGGATTGGTATTCAGCTAAACAGAGGGCAATCTAGACCTGTTCTGAAACTGGAGCCATCAGCTTGGCAACCCTGCCCAGGAAAAATTCCTCAGCGGGCAGCTACAGGCTGAATAGGAATTTTGCTTTGGCCCATGAGGTCTAGTTGGTCATTGGTTGCTTAGTGAAGACTCATAAGTGAGAGTCCCAGAATAGCACTACTTTTGGACTCTCACCCCCTGCCCTATAGTTCACCTCTTAGATAAAGCCAGCATCCTCGAAACAGCTTGCTTGCTCTCTCTCTCTCTCTTTCTCTCTCCTTTGCCAGCAAGGAGTATCTTATTTTGCTGCATTTCCTTTTCTTTAGGCAATCCTGGGGGAGGGGGTGTCAAGCCTAACACCTCCCATGCCAGGCAAGCACAGTGATGTCCCCAGTTTCACTGTAGGTCCCCTCCTCTCAGACAGGGTTTCTCTGTGTATCTCGCTGCCATGGAACTAGCTCTGTAGACCAGGCTGGCCTGGAACTCAGATCCACCTGCCTCTGCATCCTTGAGTCCTGGGATCAATGGCATGTGCCATCACATTACACACACACACACACACACACACACACATGTTTATGACTATTTTGTGTTTTATTTTTCCTTTGCATACATGTTTGTGTACCACTTGCTTGCCTGATGCCTGCAGAGGTCATAAGAGGCATGGTATTCCCTGGAACTGGACTCACAGATGATGTGAGGCACCTTGTGGGTAATGGGAATTGAACTTTTGGAAGCAGCCAGTGCTCTTAACTGTTGAGCCGTCTCCCCAGCCTCCACTCTAACCTTCTTACCAACAAATGGCACAAGGCTAACGGGAATAGAAGCTAGAACGAATCTGAGGGGATCTTTATCCTCCTACATCCCAACTGTACGAGGAAAGGAAATATTGTAACTCGGTGTGCTTTGGTGAGTAGTAGCAATATTACTTATTAAAGACTATATATTCTGAATTGCTCCTTGAATATCCACCGAATCTTGAGAACTTAGTGGAAAGTACTAGCAAAGCTGGTTTCAGGGGATTTCAGCCTATATTATTATGAAAATAAATCTGGGCAGTAGAGACTGGCTGGTGCATTTGAATGGGCATTCTGTGAAAGCCGAAGCTGCCCCTGCACGTGAAGCAGCGCATTTTACTTTGTAATGAACTCGGGCAGGAGAGTGAACTTGGGCAGATGGGCGGGCAGCACTTTGCAGGGGTCTGATTTCACTTGCACTCCCAGGAAAATGCTTCCTCTTCAAGCGCTAATGCTGGTGTCCTCCAGGGGAGGAGAGGAAAGCAACATTTACTGCTTATATTTTGGTCCTAGCACTTATCTGAACTGTGGATTTATAAATAGAAACACCGAAGGGCCCACTTCTTCCTTAAAGGCCCATGTTCACAGCTTTCCAGTTTCTGTTGTTTTGTCTCACTAGTGTTGTTGTTGTTGTTGTTGTTGCTGCTGTAGCAATTTTCAGCCGGAGACTGGGGCCCAGGGTATTCATGTGTTAGGCAAACACTCTGACATTGAGCACACCACCACCCTCCAACCTCAGCCAAGGATCAAGTTGGGGAAAGACTCAAGTTGGGAGAGGAAAGAAATAAATAAAGCAAGCATGGACAGGAGGAAGCCACTCTAGTAAGGGTGGAGTGACCCGTGTTCGCTCAGCAGACAGGCAAGAGTAAAGCGGCTGGGGGTGGTAGGACTGCGGAGCTTGGGGGTAGATGATTGGATGAAGTTATTCCCGGGAAATTGGGTTGGTTTTAATTTGAAACCTAGAATCCTGAAGTGGGATCAATCTCAGGGACCACGCTGAGCACGCAAGTGCAACCAAGCTAAGGATCCGGGGCTGAGAATGTTTGCCGTCCCTCCTATGGTGCATGCTGGGATTGTACACATGAGATTAAGCCTGGAGTGGTCTGGGAAAACTCGCCTCTTTCTCTTGCAGGAAGTAGGCGTGGGTATTGTGTGTTCTCTTCTTAAACCGTGGATGTGAGTCTGTGAAGAGCTGGCCCCGAGTGGATCCGGAGGTCACCGGAGCTTTCCTTCCCACGCTCAGCCCACAGCGTTGCCTCAGTTCTCAGTTCAGTGAACCCCGTAAAAGCACTGCTTTAGGTACTTCCCAAAGAACCTGGAACACAGTTTATCTCTTTACTGTATTGCCAATAAGGTAATTAACATAAGATCCGAGTATTTGCTTTTCCTTTTTTTTTTTTTTTCTTTTCACCTGCAAAATGGAGTTGGATGAAGTGATCTCTGAGGATAATCGCATCTCTCCTGCATCTAGAGTCGACCTTTTTCCCCTCTAGAGAGGTCTGGGCTGGTTGCGGCTCCTAGGATCCAGAGATGCCAGGCTGTGGGCCCGACTCCTCTTCATGAGCCCCTCCAGACTCAAAGGTCATCTGATTAAGAACCGAGGCCTCCAGCAGGCCAGGGCCACCGTGAGGGCACAGGATCCGCAGGGCAGTTAGGCCGTGAAATCAGTGGTTCACTGGAGGGTTTCTGCCCTCGCAGCCTCCCGGGGCTGCTAGATAAGTGGTTCAGGAAATCAGATAAGCAATGCTGGCAAGGACGCTGAGAACTTCTTCACAGACAGGGTCCAGGAAGTGGCTTCCGCTGGGCCCACGGCAGGAGAGGGAGGGATTGGGAGAACAAACGCTTAGGAAGGTGAGAGGTGTGGCCTGCTCCCCCCTTCTCCTCCACCCTCACTCCTTTTCTCCTTCTTTCTCTTTATCCTCCGCCTCCCTTCTTACTTCTTCCTGTTCTCCCTTGTGCCCCACTTCCGCCTGTTCCGATGTCTGTTCTCCTCCCCCTCTCCTCCCCCCCCCCTTCCTTTCTTCTCCTCCTTATGCTTCCATTTAATAGAACATAATTCAGGGAACTCAAGTACTGAGACTTTTGGTTTCTTAAAAAAAAAACTAAAACAGCCAGGCATGGTGGTGCACACCTTTAATCCTATCACTTGGGAGGCAGAGGCAGGCGAATTTCTAAGTTCGAGGCCAGCCTGGTCTACAGAGTGAGTTCCAGGACAGCCAGGGCTACACAGAGAAACCCTGTCTTGAAAAAAAAAAAAAAAAACCAAAAACCAAAAAAAAAAAAAAAAAAAAAAAAAAAACCCAAAACCAAACAAACAAAAACCCCAAACAGTTATGTGATTTTGTTTTTATTTTACTCCCAGGTGTGGGTTACGTGGCTGCTTCACAGCAGGTGATTACGATGTGCACAAGCGCTGGTGTGATTTTCACCCCCAGCTGCAGATAGTTTAGTTCTGGGGACTCTGGAGAGCAGCTAATCCGGAAGCCGCTGTCCCCCCTGCTGCTGCTAAGAGTTCTTGCTGCTCCACTTGTTTTCTGGACAGCTGGATGTTCAGATGTTGAAGACTGGACTTGCCCTTAGCAACCTGACGCCCCTAATCAGCAGGAAGTAGTCTAAAGAGGTCTATGCCCCCTTCCCCTCTAACCTTTCTCTCCTACCTAGTGTGGGGGATTGGAAGGGACTAGGGTGGAATAAGGGTTGGAAGGGTTGTAGATATAAGAATAACATAGTTTAAAAAATATGCCAACAAACTCATTTTCAGGAAATACTGCTAAGACCGTAGTTTCGAGTTCAGAAGAGATATTAAGTAATATAGGAGTAAGACTTGCAGCTGTGGTTTTACACCAGGTTCAGAGTTCTATATTATTTCACATCAGGGTACACAGCTGTCATTCATTTAGGCCAGGAATAAAATCTCATATTGAACTGAGAGATTAAGCACCTCTGGGGTGGATATTCTCTGGTCAGTAGCCCCTGGAACTTGGGTTGGGAGAATCTTGTTTGAGACACAAAGGTCCCGATACATCATCCTCTTAAAGTATGTGAAGCGGGGACTAGAGGTGTGGAGCGACTACAGCCTGACTCAGCACTCATCCGGGTGACTCACAGCCACCGGAAACTCCAGCTCCGGGGCTCAACTCTACATCAGCACACATATGTGCATACATCCTCACACAAAACACACATATGTACATATAATTAAAAATAATAAAATTAGTCTTAAACTATGTATGCTATCCATATTGATGAGAAACAGGTATGATTCACGACGGAAGTGTAGTTAAGAATAAACTGAGGTCATAAAAAGTATATAAGTGGCCAATACAGGGATCAGGGCTTACTTTATTAATTAAAAAACAAGATTTTTGTTTTGATTTTGGCTTTGGTTTTGATTTTTTTGAGACAGGTTTCTCTCTGTAGCCTTGGCTGTCCTGGAACTCTCTCTGTAGACTAGGTTGGCCTTGAACTCACAGAGCCTGCCTCCGCCTTCTGAGTTCTGGGATTAAAAGCATGAGCCACGAATGCCTGGCAAGAAACAAATTTTATGACAGGAATGACCCAGAATTACTCAGACAAGTTGGCTGAGATTAAAAGGACTAGAATAAGGTAAATACCACAACTGAAGGATCACAGATCATCCCACGATCTCTGAAAGGCAGGTTAGTACACTATATATTCACATATGTGTCTGGTGCCTGAGGAGGCCAGCAGAACGGGGCTGAAGCCTAACTAGAGAGACAGACAGTCGTGAGCTGCTGTGTGGTGCTGGGGACCTGCGAGGGCAGCAAGGGTTTTTAATTGATGGGCCACCTTTCTAGCCCCCATTTTTTTTGGTGTGGTTTTGAGATGGTCTTTTTATATAGTCCAGGCTGACCTCAAACCTGTGTTCTGGCTTTAGCTTCCTAAGTGCTGGGATAATTGGCCTGTGTTTAGCTATATTAATATATAGCTAATATTAATTATATATATGCATATATATATATTCAGTAATTCTCTAGTGGCTACAAAGGGTCTTCTTGGAAGTTGAGGTTCAGCAAGATAAGGGGCTGCAGTATAAACATTAAAAGTCATATTGCAGTCGGGTGTGGTGGCGCATGCCTTTAATCCCAGCACTCGGGAGGCAGAGGCAGGTGGATTTCTGAGTTTGAGGCGAGCCTGGTCTACAAAGTGAGTTCCATGACATCCTGGGCTATACAGAGAAACCCTGTCTCAAAAAAAAAAAAAAAAAAAAAGAAAAAAAAAAGTCATATTGCCAGCCAAGTGGTGGTGGTGGCACATACCTTTAGTTCCAGCACCCAAGAGGCAGAGGCAGGCAAATCTCTGAGTTTGAGGCCAGCCTGGTCTACAGAACAAGTTCCAGGACAGGCAGGGCTACACAGAGAAGTCCTGTCTCTACCCTCCCAACCCCATAAAAAAAAAGGCATCATATAACCTGAGAAATATTGAGTGGCAGGAGAATATGTTTGTCCTAATCGAATGTTTACTGGAGTAGAAAATGCAGGCAGATACCACGAGTGCAGATAAGGAATGCTTTGTTCCCTGCAGGGGGAATTCAGGGGCTCTTTGCCTCTTTGTTTTTGTTTTTCTGCTTTGGTGGAGAGAGCACACCCTGCTTTTGTTATTAAGGAGAAATTTTAAAGACCGTTTTTAAGTCGGAAAAGACGTTTCTAAGCCGGAAAAGACTTGTGGCGACACACATTTTTAATCCCAGCACTTGTGAGGCAGAGGCAGGCAGATTTCTGAGTTCCTGGTCTACAGAGTGAGTTCCAGGACAGCCAGGGCAACATAGAGAAACCCTGTCTTGAAAAACCTTTTTTTTTTTTAAGAGTGTTTTTAAAAATAGCCATTCTACCATGGAGGCAGGCATTTAAAAATGAGACATACCTTCCCACAAATTAAACTGAAAAGCTTGCCCCAATTGAGTTACCCTAGTGCACAGCTTTCTGGCCAGTGTGCCAGCCAGGCTGCCCCTTGGCAGTACCCACTGACCTTCACATACCTGGAGATGACCAGTTTTGTGTCATAATGATTTGGGAGTTTTGTGTAATTACAATTGTTAGATACAATTAGTTTCCTTTTTTAAAAGTCTCTCTCTTTAAAATGTATTTACTTTATGTATGTGAGTACACTGTAGCTCTCTTCAGACACACCAGAAGAGGACATCAGATCCAATTAACAGATGGTTGTGAGCCACCCTGTGGTTGCTGGGAATTGAACTCAGGACCTCTGGAAGAGCAGTCAGTGCTCTTAACCCCTGAGCTATCTCTCCAGCCCCAATTAGTTTCAAAGTGTGAGTAGTGAGGCGCTTTCCATCTTTGTATACTTTAAAACTGGGGAATGAATCTGAAGTCAGGAAACGTTTCTTATCCTCTGGGCTGAGTGTGCATGTGCTCCTACACGTGGTCGTATGCCCTTAAAGCGCTCTCTAGAGGAAGTTCTGCCTCAGTCCGAGCTGCCCCAGACTCCACCCAAGTGATCTTGGGACGGAGGTGGTGTTGGCTCCAACTGTGTTTGCTTTTTATGAGGGATGTCACAGCAGAGGCTGGAAACTGGCCCTCGAAAGCTGGAACCACTGTAGGGCTGTGCTGACACCCTCCCCTCCCTCTCACCGGCTGCCTTCTGCACAGGATCACGGCACCCCGACAGCTGGCTTCACTGTAGGACCTTTCTGAAGCTTCCTCACAAACATTCAGTTACTTACTTATCAGCAGATCCAAAGAGCATCTACAGCAGAGAACAAAGAGAACATGATGCGATCTTGGAGGAACTAGCTTTGCGGAATCGGTGATCCTGCCAAAGTCATGTCAAGAAGGGCAAAGAGGCCTTAAAACTCTTGTGAAATGTGAGTGAAGATGCAGGCAGTCGTTGGCTGCAGAAATCACGAGTGTGAAGAGCCAGAAGGGATGCATGAGGTAGCGTAGCGGCTTCAAAAGTGAGAGGTGCAGTCTTGACACACATTTAGACCCAAGTGTCCACACCGCCTCATGTACTCACAGCTGGCCAGTGAGCTAAACTAACCCTGCTCCCAGAGCCTCCGTGGCCAGGTTGGATTAGGTGTTTGAAATAGGCCTGGAGCGAGGAAGATTTTGAAAACATTTTTCTAGGGCTGGAGAGATGGCACAGTGGTTAAAAGCATCTGATGCTCTTCCAGAGGACCCGAGTTCAGTTCCCAGCACCCAAGTCAGACAGCTCACAACCATCTGCAACGGCAGCGCCAAGGCTTCCATGGGCACCCGCACATGTGGCATACACTCAACACAGGCATACACATACACACATAAAAAAATAATTCTAGAAAAGGTTTGCTTAGTTCTTGGATGTCTGTAGGGTTTTACTGTAGTGAGCAGAAACCATGACCAAGGCAACTCTTATAAGGATGGCATTAGTTGGGGGCTGGCTTACATGTTCAGAGGTTCAGCCCATTATCATCAAGGTGGGAGCATGGCAGCATCCAGGCAGGCATGGGGTTGGAGGAGCTGAGAGTTCTACATCTTGTTCCTAAGGCAGACAGAACACTGGCTTCCAGGCAGTTAGGAGAAGGGTCTCAAAGCTCCCCCTCACAGTGACTCACATACTCCAAGAAGGCAACACCTCCTATTAGTGTCACTCCCTAAGCCAAACATATTCAAGCCACCCTTTGGATTTTTATTATATGTCATATTATTCAGATTTTGGTATTTTGGAGACAGACAGGGTTTCACTATATAGCTGTCATGGAACTCACTATAAGTCCCAGGCTGGTCTTAAACTCAGAGTTCCTCCTGACTGTTTCTCCAGAGTGCTATACTACCACATCTAGTGCTACCACTCCTGGCTTAGATTAACATTTTACTAATTTGTTTTATGTGTGACATGCATGTGTGTATATATATATATATATATATATATACACACACACACACATATATATGCATGTGTGTATTTGTCCATTTTATGTATGATGTATGTATGTATATATATGTATATGTGTGTGTGTATATATATATATATATATATATATATATATATATATGCATATGTAGAGGCCAGAGGACGAGATCATGCATCCTCACCTTTCTTCTCCGCCTAACTCCCCTGAGACAGGGTAGCCCACTGAATCTTGAACTCATCAGTGTTCAGCGAGGCTGTCCTCCAGCAGTCTCCTGTGGCCCTTCAGTCGCTGTCGCCTCTCCTCAGCTCCAGGGTTGTAAGTGTGAACCATGCTGGACTATTTAAGTGAGAGCAGGAGAGATCTGAACTCAGATCCTCATACTGCAGGGCAAGTGTCCTTACCCACTGTTCATTTCCCCAGCCCCTGGATGAGTTTACAGGTCAGCATTTTAAAGTACTTCTGAATGACCTACCGGGTACCTTCCCCTGTTGCTGTCCTAGATGACTTTCCGTGTGATGATGATGATGATAACAGTCTCTTGTAACCCAAGCTGGCCTGAAATTCAAAACATGGACGATGACCCTTGGATTTCTTTTTCTTTTTCTTTTTTTTTTAAAGATATATTTATTTATTTTATGTATATGAATGCACTGTAGCTCTCTTCAGACACACCAGAAGAGGGCATTGGATTCCATTACAGATGGTTGTGATCCACCATGTGGTTGCTGGGAACTGAACTCAGAACCTCTGGAAGAACAGTCAGTGCTCTTAACCACTGAGCCATCTCTCCAGCCCTGACCCTTGAATTTCGAATCCTTTAAAGGTGTGCACCATTGCACCTGGCAGTGACTTGTTTTTTAAGTTGTTATTTACTTCAGGTTGCTCCCTGTGATGATAGTGACTCCACATTTCTCCACGAAGTAGGCACCTGCAGGGCTAATTTAACCGTTTCTCCATTGCATTTTCCTACTGAGGCTGATTCTTCAGTGATCGTCTTTGCAGCTAAACACTTGCACACGATTTAAACACATTCCAGGGAACTGGACTTCCTGACCAAGAGCCGTGCACTTTTTGAAACATCTGCTTACCATTTCTCTCTCTTTCTTTTGGAGACAGGGTTTCTCTGTGTAGCCCCAGCTGTCCTGAAGCTTACTCTGTAGACCAGGCTGGCCTCGAACTCACAGAGATCTACCTGTGTCTGCCTCCTGAGTGCTGCGATATCATGAGCCACCATTGCCCAGCAATGCGGTATTTTCTTTTGATTTGCATTTTCTTGTTTTTCTTTCCTCATAGGTCCCTCCCTCCCTCCCTCCCTCCCTCCCTCCCTCCTTTCCTGCCAGACCCTTAAACTCAATAAGGAACTACTCTGCCACTGAGTTTTACCTCCAGCCCAGTCTCTCTTGTGATCTTTTCCATCTTTATAGGTTTGTGTTTGTTTACTTGGTATTTTGGTATCTTTAAAGCCCTTTTATAGAGAGTCAGCTCTAGAGCCTCTGGGATGGGCCAGCAAGTCCCAACATTCAGCCACTGAAACCATGACACCGGTCAGGTCAGCATTTCCACGTCAGGGAAGGATGGGATCCCGTCTCTGAGCAGACCACTGGTGAATAAGCTCAGAATAAACACCACACACTGTCCATGGTCAGCCCAGATGTACACCTCACTGGCCTGTTGAGTGTCGAGAAACGGGACGCACAGCTAGCACCTGCTTTGCAGGCTGAGCCCTCAAAGATGACACAGGCTACTAATTTAAGGATGTAATTAGAAGGGAAGAAAGCCATCTTAGAAAACCAGTGCTATTTCATGGTTAGCTTCCATTCTTCAGGTAATTAGGAAGGTGGAGACAGGTGCAGAAGGAGAGGAGTCCTCAGGTGTGTGCCCCTCCTTGTTTTTCATCTCTCCGCTTCTTCAGGCTTCCCTCCATCCCCCACTCCTTGACCTATGAGTGGTTAGGAAGAGCATCAGTGGTCATCTAAAAAGTAGGGCTACAGGCTGGCAAGATGGCTCAGCCATCCAGGGTCCTGTCATCAAGCCTAGCCACCCAAGTGTCCAAATCTCAGGAACCCACATGGTAGAGCTTTTCCCACAAATTCTTCTCTGACCTCCATACCAGAGCACACTGTGCAACACACTAGTGCTGTTCTAGCTTGCACACACACTGGATAAATGCAATAATAAAAATTTTAGAAAGTAATGCTATTTCAGATGTGAGTCAATTTGTCAAAGCCCTGTAATTAAACTACACTTTATATTAAAATTTGTTGTTGTTGGGGGTGGTATTTTGAGACGGGGTCTTGCTATATCAGTCTTTGTAACCTAGACTGGTCTCATACTGGTGGCAATCCCCCTGGCTCAGCCTGTTGGTTAGTTTTATGTCCACTTGACACAAGCTAGGGTCATCTGTGAAGAGGGACTTTTAATTAGGAAAGTACATTCAGAACCAGGGGTGGTGGTGCACGCCTTTAATCCCAGCATGGTAGGGGCAGGCGGATTTCTAAGTTCGAGGCCAGCCTGGTCTACAGCATGAGTTCCAGAACAGTCAGGGCTACACAGGGAAACCTTGTCTACAAAAACAATAGCAACAGAACAACAACAACAACAATAACACAAACACAAAGAAAATACCTTCATAAGACTGACCTTTAGGCAAGTCTGTGGAGTACTTTCTTTATTAATTATTAATTTATTAATCATGTATTAATTACTGATGATTGGTGTGGGAAGTCCCAGCTCACTGTGGGTGGTTCCACGCCTGGACAGCAGTCCTGAGTTGTAAGAGAAGCCAGTACAAAGCATCCTTCATGGTTTCTGCCTTGAGTTCTTGTCCCAAAGATGTCTCTCGATGAGGGACTGTAATCTGTGACTATCCTCTGCAGACTGCTTTTTTTTTTTGGTTTGTTTTCAAGACAGGATTTCTCTGTGTAGTCCTGACTGTCCTGGAACTCACTCTGTAAACCAGGCTGGCCTTGAACTCAAAAAAACCTCCTGCCTCTGCCTCCCAAGTGCTGGGATTAAAGGCGTGCGCCACCACTGCCTGCCTGCAGACTGCTTTTAATCTAGGTGTGTATCACAGCAGTAGAGACTTAATGAGGTCTCATGACTTTGGAGTTCTAGGTTGTAAACTGGCCGGGGTGGCTCACACACATAACCCCAGTGGGTGGGAACCAAGGCAGGATTATTCTCCATACCTGTGCAGTTAAAGAGTAAGATCCCGTTTCTAAAGGAACAAAACCGACACATCTACTCACATCTACTTACTGCCTGTCCCCACCGCGTGGCCCCTGTTTATCTGCAGGTTGTTCCAGTGGTTGAAGGTAGTGTTTATGGAAAGTTGTGGTTTATGGGAGCAATGTGAAACTTCTCCACCAAGATACAGCTTGGGCTTTTCCAGAGCAATTAGGAATTTGGTTTGAAAGTGTTTGGAAGCGGCCTCCCAGGTGAGAGTGAGTGTCGCGGCTGTGTACCCATTCTCCCTCTTGGCTGACTTTCTGGTTATGCATATCTGTTTTCTGAGCAGATCTAGCAAAGAGGACCTCGAAAAGTAATTCCAGTTTAATTGCTTTGGCCACCAATTTAGGGGACACGTTTAATTCTAGAAGAGGGTGAGGTATCCTTTCAAATGCTTTCTAAATCACCTAGGATTTCCTTCTCCCCCTGCCCCATGTAACCTGCAAAGCTCTGGGAAAGGAGAGAGCAGCCTTCCAGGGACCGGCAGTCCCACTGTGTGGGTCCAGCCTCTATCACTATATGCCCAGGATTCATCAGCTTTTTTCATTAAAAAGTTTTTGTTTCACATTTTTTGTATGTGTGAACACAGTGTAATGTACTTTCTTTTCTTTTTTTCTTTTTGGTTTTTCGAGACAGGGTTTCTCTGGATAGCCCTGGCTGTCCTGGAACTCACTTTGTAGACCAGGCTGGCCTCGAACTCAGAAATCCGCCTGTCTCTGCCTCCCAAGTGCTGGGATTAAAGGTGTGCGCCACCTCGCCCGGCTTACTTTATTTTCTTTTTAAATATTTTACTTTATTTTGTATATATTTTTGAAAATAAACTGTTTGTATATTGAGATATTGCTCACCAGAGTCTGTCTTTGGGCTGTTCCTTAGAGATCTTAAATTCTTAAAAAAGTAATCTTTTGTTTTGTTTTATTCTTTTTATCTTTCCCTTTTTGGGGGTTGGGGGTTCTTTTTCCTTTTTAAAGAAAGATTTGTTTTTATTATTTTAATTATGTGTATAGGAGAGGAAGTCAGTGCATTTGAGTGCATTTGCCCCCAGGGATCAGAGGTCAGACCCTGTGGAGCTGGAGCCACCATGCCTGGCTTTAAAAACAAGTTCTTATCTCCTATTCTATGAATTTACCATTACAGAACAGTGTCAACACACACTGGTTGTCAGATCTGGGAGCAGCTGTAGCTGCCTAAGCTTTCTGCATGAATTCTAATCTGGCCTGTGAAGTGCGACTTCATGTGATCTAAATCTGATTGCCCAACTAATATCTATTTATTACATATCTCTTTAATCTTTCTTCTTTTACTAAGTCTCAAATGATCTATTGTTGTTATATTGTGTGCAAACAATGGCTGTCCCTCCTTAATTCTCCATGTTTGGACTTCTTCACCCTGCCTGACTCGACCTCCCTCCCCAGTGCTGAGATTCAAGGCATGTGACCCCAGCACCCGGTACAACCTTCTTTTTCATCATCACATCAGTTAGAATTTCAAATGAGATGTTGAAAGGTGGGCCTGCAGTGATTGCTGGCTCAGCAGCTCGAGCGCTTGCTGCTGTGCTGTGGACCCAGGGTCAGTGGCCAGCACCCACATGATGGCTTACAACCACCTGTGATTCCATTTCTAGGGGATCCAGAAACCCTCTTTGACCTCCTTAAGCACATGTGCACATGAATTCATAAAATAGATTTTTTTTTTTGAGGTACTGAAAGCTAGGATGGCAGAGACCTTCTGTCTGTGAGGCAGGATACTGCAGTAGCAACTCAGTTATCTCAGCCTCATTGGCTTTAGGTTTCTTGCTAGACAAAGCTATCATTCTGGGTGGTTGACAAAACACTGGGAATTCACCCCAGGTTCTGTAGGCTGTAACTCAGAGATCAGGCTGCTGGGGAGGCTGAGCTCCGGGAGGCCCTCTCCAGAGCTAAGTTTCTGGACTCTTGGCTTGCTAGTCATTCCTGGGGATTCCTCCAAATACTATCACATTATGGATGTTATTTCAAGAGGAATTTGGGAGACATGGATGCTACTGCAACTATTAGTGATGATTTTTTTTTAAGATTTATTTATTTATTTATTTATTTATTTATTTACAGTGTGCTTATATGTAAGTACACTGTAGCTGTCTTCAGACACACCAGAAGAGGGCATCAGATTTCGTTATGGATGGTTGTGAGCCACCATGTGGTTGCTGGGATTTGAACTCGGGACCTTTGGAAGAGCAGTCGGCACTCTTAACCACTGAGCCATCTTGCCAGCCCCCTAATGATGAATTTTAATAAATGTCCTTTCCTCTCTTTCTCTCTTTTTTCCCTTGGTGCTGGGGAAGTGCTGTACTACTAAGGGATGTCACAGTCCCATCGTGTGTAATGATTTTCATAAACTTTTCAACTGTTTGAGCATTCTTTTATGATCACAGTATATAATTATTTTTTGATAATAGTTTCATTTTGACAGTTTTGGGAGATCTAATTATTTTCTTTTTATTATTTTGAGAGCAGTGTCTTACTTTGTATTTCTGACTAGCCTGGTACTCACTATGTAGACTAGAGATCTACCAGTCTGCCTCCTAAATACTGGGATTATAATTCTTTAAAAATTTTTCTTTTGCTCTATGGTAGTGGTGCATGCTTTTGATCACAGCACTTAGGAAGAGGCAGGCAGACCTCTGTGAGTGGCCCTCTACAGAGTGAGTTCCAAGATGGCCAGGGCTCAAAAAACAAACAATTTTTAATTTTTATTGTATGTATATGACTATCTTGCTTGCTAATATGTTTGTGTACTATTTGTGTGCAATGTCTAAGAAGGCCATAAGAGATTATTAAACCCTTGGAACTGGAGCTATGGACAGTTTAAGCAGCCGAGTGGGTGTTGGAAATTGAAGGTCCTTTGGAAGATAAGCCAGTACTCGTAATTGCTGAGCCATCTCTCTAACCCCAGGAGTATACTTCTTTTACTTTTACACTCTGAAGATGTCTTTATTTTTAATTTTAATGTAATATGATGTATATGTTGTCATGCATGTTCTCAAGTGTGTGTGTGTGTTTTCCTTTCTATGAATGGCATCCAGAACTTTACATGTATTAGGCAAGTTCTTGACCACGGAGCTATATGCTCAGCCTCACACACATATGTTGGCTGATGATGTTTCTGTTGTATGACTTTGTGTAGTTATTAACCTTTCTGTGCTTCATGTTTCCCCTGAATAAAAAAGATGAGTAAGTGATCTTGCCTCTACCCTCAGGGATGAGATGTGTCCCTATAGTTCATGGGCATGGCAAACAGTGAATGTGAGCTGTGACTGTAACTGCGTGGCTTCTCATGGCTGGGTGTGCTCCATGAGTGCACAATCCCTTTGCTCCAGTGCGCAGTCTGGTTAGACCAGCTAGTTAGAATGAGTTGGGTACCATCTTCACACTCTGCAGCTATTCCTACACTGTTGGAATTGCCTATTCCATGAAGGTTACTAGAGCCTATGAGTGTCCTCAGATGACCCTTTGGTTTCTTCTATGCTTCCTTTGTCTGCTCAGACTGTGGATAGATGGCCGTCTTAGCACTTGTAGTTTACAGAAAGTCACCTGTTTCAGGTCCTTACGACTTCTCCTCCTTCATCAGACTTAACTCTTTTCCAGGCCAACTTCTCTCTCTCTCTCTCTCTCTCTCTCTCTCTCTCTCTCTCCCTCTCCCTCTCCCTCTCCCTCTCCCTCCCTCCCTCCCTCTCTCTCCCTCTCTCTCTCCCTCCCTCTCTCCCTCCCTCTCTCTCTCTCTCTCACACACACACACACACACACACACACACACACACACACACACACACACACACACACTGTGGATATACCCATTCAGGACAATCTATTCCCGCCTTTGTGGACATATTACTAGAAAACCTGGGCCATAGTAAAATTGACTTTCACAGTAACTCCTGCAGTTGTGACTGGAAGTGATAGGGAAACAACAACAACAAAAAACCCAAGGTGTGTTTGTTGCAGCTGATACATGTTTTACTACAGCTGCTCCAGGAACCAGACACAGAAGTGAGATCAAACATTCAAAGATTTCATTAAGGAAGTCCCTGTGAAGCAGTATAGGGACTGGAAAAAGCCCAAAATCCTTAGGGAATCTGACCACGAGTCCAGCTCAGTGCTATAAATAAGGTTCTCAAGGTTTAGTGTTCAACTTCCTGCCATCTGGGGAGTTAGTCACGTCAGTTTCTGGCTTGGTACAGTCCCTAGAACACCCGGTCCCTATGTGGCTTCTTTCTGCAGAGCTGGGAGCTTTGGGATACTCCAAGGCCTGCCACCAAGTCCAAGTCTCTGAGCCAGCAGAGATTCTGACCAGCATAATGCCCAGCTTGGACAGGCAGCGCCTTCCTGTTAGGTATTCATTGACATCTGCCTGTGCTGCTGGCTGTTGAGTGGCAGGGTGCAGCCATGGCTAACTGTTTCTGTCTCCCCTTCTCTCTCTCCTCAGCCTTCATTTCCCTGTTCCTTTCCCCTCCATCCTGGCCACTCATCCTTTCCTGCTTCCTTCTTCCTCTCATTTTCCCATCTCCTCCTCTGTCTTCATGCCTTTCTCATCTCCCTGTCTCTCACCTCTTCAGATGTGCGCAGGCACACGTGGACATTGGTTGAGATGAGTGTGTGGATCATTTTCATCCATTTGTAATGTCTAAGCTGCTCACAGTGCTTCTCCTGCCGCTCCCAGCATCCCTTCCCCCTTTTCCTCTTCTGTGGTCTTAAGTCTTCCTTGATAGTGAAGCTTACTTAGGTCCATTTTCAGTCCTGGTCCTTTTAAACTTGGGGGTGGGGTGGGGGTAAAATTGGGCACAAGGCCTGGTTCTCCAACCTCTCCAGCTTGTGCAGCCTGATGGAGTCCTGAGAAACCAAGGCTTGGAGTTAGTGGGCATGACGTTTTCTGATTCCCTCCCCCTCCCTTCCTCCCTTTATCCCTCTCTCCCTCCCCCTCCTCCTCCCTTCTTTCCTACATGTACACACACACACACACACACACACACACCCCATCAGATATGCCTACCTTGGTGTGAACATTATAAAATGTATTATACACACTGCAACATTACATGAAAGAATTCTTAGATTCTTCCTGATAATTCTAATCCACTAAAATTTGTTAAATCACTTAACCGTCATCCTTGTAAGGTCTTATAGGGTATCTGCATATACTGATAGGCATGTATTCCTTAGCCGCACACTGATGTCACAAAGACTAGGTCAGGAGAGCCCAGTTCCATAAAGGTAAGGGTCATGGTAGGGGCATTATCTACCTTGCAATACTGGCCTACAAACGGCACATGTTTAATTCTCAGCTTGAATGACACACAGATAAGTCAGCAGGCCACCAAGAACAAGAGCTGACCGGCTGTGGTGCTGGGAACGCAACCTGCTGGTCTGACTCTGCTGGCCAGGAACCGTTCCTTGCCCCAATCCTATGTCTAGTGGTTGGAAACTGGCAACCACGGGCAGCCTCTAGGCAGCAGGCATGTTACAAAAGATCTGTATAATATTTTCTTAAAATATAGTTAACACTCAATTTTTTAAAAAGTATGTATATGTGTGCATATATGCACATATGTATTTATAGTGTGTGTGTGTGCATGTATGAGCATGCACAGGGACGTCTGAGTGCCATGGTTCAAGTGTGGAGGTACTCTGAGCATTGAACTCCAGTTGCCAGGTTTGGTGGCAAGTGCCCTTACCTACTGAGCATCTCAAAGGCCTCTGTTGGTTTTATTTGCAATGAAAGAAATGTGTTTAGTTTAACATGTGAGATAACGCCAGCCAAGGAAGGGTCTGAGGAGTAGCAGTTTGTGTCAGCATTTCTGCTTGCTTAGGTGGCAGCTTCACTCCTTGGGCTCAGTATTGCATGCTGTCAATTCCTTAGCCATGGAAATACCAGCCCTACTGGTATGAGCACATTGTTTTCTGTCATTCTTTGGGCTGAGGTGAGGGCCAGGTTGCATGCTCTTTTGAGGCTAGCTTACACCAGGACTTGAGAGGATGTGGTACCCGGGGAATCTTGGCTTTGTGGGTCTTGGGAAAGTGTTCCATATTGAGTCCACTCCAGGTCTTCAGGAAAGTGTCCTCCTCTCAAGGGACAGTGAGTGTGTGTGTGCCTTTGTGTCCCTTATTTGACTGACTATGGAGTCCGGAATCCCTGCTTCCTCTGGGCTCCTGTGGAGGGAGAACGTGGCTATGAAATGTCATGTGACGCTTCCAGCCTCCTCCTTCCTCTGCTTCCTTCCTTTTGTTTGCTTGTTTGTTTGTTGTTTAGTTTGTTTTCCTATGAAGAGTCTTAATTGAGTTTATCAACTGTAGCAGTGAGGGCTCTCCAAGGATCAGAACTCATAGAATTTATTTAACTATCAAAGGGGAGCCATCAGGTTGCTTACATGCAGATGCCAGGAAGTCCCATGTGGGTTATCTGCAGTCTAGAGGGCCAGGTCGCAGAAGCGGCTTAGTCCTTGAAGCTGCGAGGTCTGGAACAAGAGCTGGTGTGTCTGCAGGGTACCGGAAGTCCTAGAGACCAGCTCTTTCTTTGTATAATGCAGGCAGGCTCATCCCCGGTAGTCTCATGATTTGTTCACAAACAGCATCTTTTCCTGAACCTTCCCGATGGAAGGACCATGGTGGAAGCACCCTCACCAGGTTCCCCCTGTCCTTAGTGATCGTGAACCGACTGAACTGGATATGACTTTAAAAATTATAAAGTCACCCGTGGGGGAGGGGGCACCTGGGCCAAGGCCCCTGGAGTGGCTCTCACAGTTTCTGTCACTTGATAGGTTCTACCTCACCTATAGCACCTCTTCTCGAGCTCGCGTGCGGTTTAGAGGTTGCCACCATTCTGCTGCCTCCTGTTCACCTTGCCCATCGCTGCGGTTTACAGGGCTATGTGTTTACTCGTTGGCACCCAAAGCCACGCTCCATAAATACAGAGAGAGTCACTTCTAGCCGGTAACAGATTGTTCTCCAGTTGTTTCTCTGCTCTTCTCCAAGACTAGAAAGACCCAAGGTTCTCGCCTTCGCTAACTGGTGACTTAGCTGAGGGGCGTTCCACGCAGCTATGCTCTCTGTGGGCTTCACTCCGTTTGGGAGGGTGTTCGCAAGGACTCGGCAGTACTTGTCCATCTCCCCATCGCCTCTGTTGCTGGCGCCACTTGTCAGGGTGCATGGCATGGGATTGTTTATCTCCATTGTGCAGTTAGTAAATATGAGAGGTGCACACTAGTTATTACTCTCCGTTCTAGTCTCTCTCTCTCTCTCTCTCTCTCTCTCTCTCTCTCTCTCTCTCTCTCTCTCCCTCCTCCTCCTCCTCCTCCTCCTCCTCCCCGCCCCCCCCGCCCCCCAAGGGTTTCTTTGTGTAGCTCTGTAGCTCTGGCTGTCCTGAAACGTATTTGTAGACCAAGCTAGCTAGGTTAAAGGTGTCTGCCACCACCGGTTGCCTGTGCTTCATTACCCGATTTATTTCCTCTTTTAAGGCCTGTATGGGTGAGCGTTTATAAAGTACCTCATCTGATGACTTTCACCTGAAATCCTTATTCATGTTAATGTCTAAGTGGTTAAAATTACCATTTTTCATACATCTTTCCACTGTATTAATGCCTAAATAATTCCTAAATCCAACATCATAGTAAAGATTTATCTACATATCTTGTATCTTTGTAGTTTTGTGGTTGAATATGAAACTTAACTAAACATTTCTCTAGATTTATTTTAATGGATTCAAGTACCAGTTTAACATTAATAAACTAATACACAAGTGGATGGAAACTCCTCAGCTCCCAAGCCAAGTGTCATTTACTGGAAGAGTCCTTTCTTTCCTCTCCCTCCCTTCTCTTTAAAGGCTCATATTATTGTCTATTGTCCCCAAGAGAAAGATATTCACAGTCATTTTTACATTTTGGATAGTTCCTTCAGAGTTCTATCTAAATTTTCATATGGCAAACCAAAGTTTAACTCGGCATTTCTAGCACAACCCCTCAACGCGGAACCCATAACATAGCCTCCTGGTCAAATTTGTTATGCAATACAGTTCACTTATTTTCCTTATTTTATAGAGGGAATACCTACATAATCTGTGCTTGGGTGACGTCTGTGTGGGCTTCCCTGCTCTTTCCTGTGTAGCACTGTTAAAAATGGCAGTTGATGCCAACATCTCTGCCAGGGTATCTACTAAGTTTGAATACTATTTTTCACTTGTTATGTGAGGCTACTAATTGATCAGGACATAGTACATAAACAAAGAGGGTTAAGATTTGTATCTAGCCAGGCATAGTGGCGCACGCCTTTAATCCCAGCACTTGGGAGGCAGAGGCAGGTGGATTTCTGAGTTCGAGGCCAGCCTGGCCTACAAAGTGAGTTCCAGGACAGCCAGGGCTACACAGAGAAACCCTGTCTCTCGAAAAACGAAAACAAAAACAACAACAAAAAAGATTTATATCTAAGTGATTTCAGATGAAGACATCAAGTGTTAAAGACAGAATGGAATCGTTAGGGTGACCCTGTGAAAACGATTTCTCTTTACTATGCAAAAAAATAATCCTGAATTTATTCTTTCTGTCTATTTTCTGTAGCTTTCTTGTTGCTTTTCTTTAATTTCCCACCATTTGGCATTGGTGCTTCTGTGTATGTGTGTGTGTGTGTGTGTGTGTGGGTCTGTACACATGAGTACAGGGGGCCCTCAGAGGCTAGTGAGGGCACTGGATTCTGGGAGTTGGAGTTGCAGGTGATCGCGAGCTGCCCGATGGGTGTGTTGGGGACTGAACATGTACACACTCCTAACCACTGTAAGATGGAGCAGTACACATTTCTAACCAATGTAAGAGCGATCAGTACACGCTCTAACCACTGTGCCCCCCAGCCCGCCCCTCTTATTAGTTCCTTAGAACCTCTGCTCCATTCTGTCCCACTCACCACTGTCAGAAAGATGTTCTCAGAATACATTTAATCGGGCTAGTTCCTGGCTGAAGACCTTGCACTCAAAATCCGGTTTAACCCAATTCTAGAAATTGAGCTGGCGAGCTAGCTCAGTGGGTAGGGCCCTTGGCACTGAGTCCGGCCATCTGAGTTTGATCCCCAAAACTCACAGGCAGCAGAAGAGAACAACTTCTAAACCTTGTTCATGCTTCTTCCATGGCACAGACCACCCCCCAGATAAAAAACAGAAATTCAATCAAATCTGAAAAGTGATCAACACATCCTTGTGGAACCTGCTCTCCCCGTGTGACTTCTTTCTTGAAAAGTTAGGGTCCAGCTCTTCCAGGGAAGTTCCTCCTTGCCTCAGAGACAAGCTCGTGCAGTGCCTGCCTTTGGGTCCCCTCCCTCTGTATGATCCAGTTTCCCCATCTCCCCCCCCCCCATCTCAATCCAAAATAGAACCCATGTTCCTCTGGATTAAGCTTGTAGGAACTGTACAAAGAGAGCCTGAGATACCACCAGTGGCAAAGTCAGAGACGACATTAGACTGGACCAAGACATATCCCCAAGTGAAGGGGAGAGAGGGAATGTTGGGTGGGACCCCGAAACAGTGTACCTTCCACGGAGGTTCACGGGGCAGGGAGTCTTTCAGACAAAAACTGTGTCTCCTAAGAACATGCCCTCTTCACAATCCGTGCGCAGTGGCTGGCTGGGAAGAGTCCACAGGGAAGTGTGACCTCCCCGTCAGCAAGGTGGCAAATTCAGAGCAAGGCAGCAGACCCTTGGTCCACCCTGTTCTCTGTCTCCAAGACAGAGTCCCTTCCAGTACCCTCTGCCCTATCTTCATCTGTACTTGTCACCTGGAAAGGTGTCATCAGGGGAGAGCCTGGACCCACCTTTGTCACTGCTGTCACTCCATTGCCCATCACAGCTGCACACCCACAACTTGTAGGTAAATGGCATCTTGGTTTTCAAGGTTTTAAAATAGTATGTCCCAGCATATAGAACAAACAAACAAACAAACACACACCACCACGTCAAAACAAGAGACCAGCAAGCCATGTCTGCTATGATGTTCATTACATCTTTATACCTCAACTGGTGGACCAAGGGATTGGAGTCCAGTATGAAAAAAAGGCATCAAGGTGTGAGCGATGGGCTGTCATGGTTGCCATCTAGGGGAATCTCTGGATGAGACGAATGAATGGATGGATGAATGAATAATATTTTCCTAGAGTAGGTTCTTTCCCTGCATGCTTTACTCTGTACCTCTCTCACGTAGACGAGCTCTGTGGACGTCCCACAAGCTTTGCTTAGTGAATGCGTAGACTCGGCTGCAGCTTTCTATGATGCTCACCTTGAGTTTGATCTGCAGTCTACTCACGGCGGAGGGCTCATGTGTTTGTAAAGCACACTTGGCCCAGGGTTTGTGCTTCTTCCAACGTTGATCTCTCCTCTGATCAAATTTCAGAATCAACAGAGATGACGGTTGTCCCAGGACAAAGCCCTGACCTCTCTGGACCTCACTTTCCTTATTTGTAAGACGAGAGATTTTTGAGTAGATAATCACAAAGATTCCCAACACCTTTTGTGTTCATGAAAATAGACACACGTGTAAATAACAAGTACTGGGGAGTGTAGGAGCCCACACCACAGAAAATATGAGTTACCGTGTGAATTTCGCTTCCTTCTAAATAGACATTTGGTTATAGGCCAGTTGGATCTGGGCAGTAGAAATCTAATATTAAAACATTTAAATTATCCTAGCTGGTCATAGTTGCATGTGCCTTTAATTCCAGCAGGAGCAGATGAATCTGAGGCCAGCCTGGTCCGCAGAACTAGTTCCAGGACAGCCGGGGTTACACAGGGAAACCCTGTCTCAAACACCAACTGCCCACCCCCAAAGTTAAAATGTTTGTTTGTTTATTTCTTATTGCGTGTGCGAGCTTGGGTGAATGTGTAGAGATCTGAGGACAACGCCACCTTGTGGGGATGGGACATCTAACTCCCCTCACCCATCTTGACAGCAGTGTCTTTACTGCTGAGACAGCATGCTGGGCACTAAGGGAAGTTTTTGTACATAGGGGAAGGGAGATGTTCATTCTGCCACTGGGGGATTGTGTGACTCCCCAGGAAGAGACCAGGTTTTAGGGTGGAGCTGAGGAAGGGCTCTTAGGAATGCTTCCTGCTGTGTAAAGGAAGTCTTTAATTCCTGCAGGACCTTCCTTCTGCCCTTCTCTCACACCTGGGTGGCCTTTTATTCTATTTATGTTCCATTGTATCAACAGGCATTCACAATGCAGACAAATCATGGTGCCATCCGGAGACCCTTGTTTTCAGTTTTATGTCCTTACAGACTCAGTTCCTCATGCCCCTGAGCAGGATCTGTGTCCTTACACACTCAGTGACTGCTCCTCACAGCCCTGTGCAGCAGCTGTGTCCTTACACACTCAGTGATGCTCCTCACAGCCCTGTGCAGCAGCTGTGTCCTTACACACTCAGTGATGCTCCTCACAGCCCTGTGCAGCAGCTGTGTCCTTACACACTCAGTGATGCTCCTAACAGCCCTGTGCAGCAGCTGTGTCCTTACACACTCAGTGATGCTCCTAACAGCCCTGAGCAGCAGTCACCAGTTGCTAGCACACTCTCCTCATCTCCCCTTTCCCGTCCTGTCTTAAGAGTTTGCCCCATGACTTGCTTAAGGCAGTCACTGTGAGGGTTCTCCACTGCAAAGTGACTGTCTTTTTCCAGGTAACTCGATCTGAGTGGATGGATATTCACAAGTGACTCCCGCTAGAGATCCGGCTCTCTAGTTCACTCTTGCATAAAGCAACTTAGAATGCCAATTGTACGAGTGTGTGCTAAATCTAACACTCTTCTTCTCTGCTTGAATATTTGGTTAGCTTTGTCAATTATTCTTTCAAAAAGAATAGATGAGTAGAACAATTTTTGAGTCCCTTCAGGAGGACAGATCCTTGCGTTTCCATCTATGTAGGTTGTCTTTAATAGTCCTTGCTCAAATCAAACTCCTTTCTTATCTTTGCATTCACCCTCTTTCCTCTTCTCCCCTCCTTCCCCTTCCCTCCATTCTTCTTCCCTCCCCTCCCCTGGCTCTCCCTTCTTGCCCCTCCCCCTTTTTTCCTTTCCTTTTCTTTCTGGAAGATGCTGTGTGTAACACTTGCTCTTCAGCATAGAGAAACTAAAGTTTGGTTTTTCGAGACAGGGTTTCTCTGTAGCCCTGGCTGTCCTGGAACTCACTTTGTAGACCAGGCTGGTCTTGAACTCAGAAATAGCCCTGCTTCTGCCTCCAGAGTGCTGGAATTAAAGGGGTGCACCACGCCCAGCTTTTTTTGGGGGGGGATACAGGGTTTTCCTATGTAGCATGTAGCCCTGCCTATCCTCAAACTCACTCTGTAGACCAGGCTGGCCTCAACTCAGGAATCCTGCCTGTGCTTCCCAAGTGCTGGGATTAAAGGCGTACACTGCCACACCAGGTCAGAAATTAACCTTCTAATAATACACTAGACAAGTACTGGAACTGAGAAATCTACATCTGAGGCATTGAGCGGTCTCTACTCCTTGTCCCATACTGCCTGCTGCAAGATTTTGGGCAAACCTGGTGATTCATATCTGTACGAACATGGTGTCGGAATCTGACTTCAAGTTTTTTGTTGTTGTTGTTGTTGTTGTTTTTGAGGGGGAGAGGGGGGTTGTTTGAAATCTTTGTAATTTAACTCATGTAAGGTGATTTGAATACTGTGGTGGTTTGAATAAAGATGGCCCCTTAGGCTCATGTATTTGATGCCTAGTCACCAGGAAGTGGAACTCTTTGATAGGATTAGAAGAATTAGGGGGCGTGGCTTGTTGGAGGAAGTGTGTCCCTGGGGGTGGGCTTTGGGTTTTCAAAAGCTCTTGCCCTAGTGGCCTCCTCTCTGTCTTTCCCCATGGGTCAGTGTGTAGCTCTCAGCTGCTTCAGCATCTGCCTGCCTGCCACCCACCACGCTCCCCATCACGATGATAATGGATTGAGTCACCTCTGAAACCGTAAGCAAGTCACCAATTAAATGCTTTCTTTTGTAAGAATTACCTTAGTCATGGTGTCTTTCCCTGGCAATAGAACAGTGACTAAGACCCTGCCCATCATGGAAGGCACTCCACAAGTTGTGTAAAACCATTACCAAAAAGTGTTCTAAGGATGGAAAGGCAAATAGATGTATAAGTTTCCTCTAGCTGTTATGAGTAGATTAGACTTTGGTTTATATACACACAGCTCTCACGTTGTTGTCCTAATGAATTATTCCCATTTAAA